>NC_084737.1:27445497-27680497 GCF_033978785.1 Entelurus aequoreus
TTGAGAACAAATTACATTACATTACACACAGTATTTTGACCATATCATGCTTGAATATATATATTTTTTCAAATCAAAGCTGCATATGTTTAAATACTTCCATCCATCCATTTTCTACCGCTTGTGTCTCGGGGTCGTGGGGTGTGCTGGAGCCTATCTCAGCTGCATGCGGGCGGAAGGCAGGATACACCCTGGACAAGTCGCCACTTGATTTAAGCATATCTGTTGTGTACTAGTGTATTAAGAGAGGGTATGGCCAAAAGTAATTAAGGTGTGGATAGTCCAATAGCCTCTGTTCCTCATGCCAAAAAGTGGGCCAAAAGTAACTCTATAAAATCAGAAATTGTAAAATGTATTTCAAAGAAGCAGGGATATTGGGGCCAATAATGTTAAAATAATATTTCAACGGCGCACATTTATCCATGACAATATGGAGAAGCTTCTGATGGTGTGTTTGAAGGAGAAGCAGCTGGAAGGAAATGCAGTATAAGTCCACCATCCAAGGTACATACTGTACATCATTATTACATCACTTTATAAAACTACTATAGTCATCAGTAGTACATTCTATTGTTTTTATACAATATTATATACAAGTATTTTTTTCCTTTTTAAAATACATGTTACATATTATTTATTTATTTCATTTCAGTGGGTAACATTGATTTGAGATACAACTGTTTTGAGTTAAGAGCTCAGTCACAGAACCAATTAAGCATGTATCATACTCCTGTACAGCAGTTTGACTGTTTTGCCATTTCTAATAAAAAAAATGTATTTGAATAATTACTTAACTTATTGTCACACTTGTGTAGCAGCTCAGACTATTGACAAGCAACCTGCTTGTACACTTAATAAAAGGTTTATGGTAGCTACAGTTTGACTCCGGAACTGATTATTTACATTGCATTAATTGGAAGTGGGAGTGACCAGCGTTGGTTGTGTTCCAATTACCATTGTATTCTCTGATGTGTAAATACATGATCTGCATATCTGACACCAATAGGCTGTTAAGAGTGGGACACACTCACCTCGAAGTAGGTTTCAATGTACTCTGAGACAATGTGCTCCGACTTGGGTTTGTTCTGACAGTACACCACATACATATGCAGACGCCGCTCCTGCAGGACAAACCATAAAAAACATGGAATTGAACTTACGATTGGGTCAAATTTGATCCAAACTTATGTGCATGTATTTTTCTGTTACGCTTCAATGTGAGAAAAAATAGAATAATATGTGAAAAAGTAAGGGAATTAAAGGGGCAGTATTTGTGGAATTAGTGTAAGGTTAAAAGGAATCCTTGCAATAATGATTCATTTCAGAGTAATGAAGCAAACAATCTGCTCAGCGGTCACTCTTCTGTGACTAATTGGCCTTGGGAGGTGGAGTCCAAATGCAGCTTGTGCGTAGATGATCACCAGGTGTTGTATACTTTACCCAGTTACTTTGTGTGTAACGGGAGCCTTTCAGCACCCGCCAACATTAAGGCCGTACCCAGGGACGTGCACATGATTATAGAGGGGCAGGGGTATGGCGTCACATTAGTACCAAAAATCCAAGCGCGTAAAAACTGTTATCGCGCGCTGATTCTCCACTTCGTGCGCGCGCGCGACACCCTTTTGCGCGCGCGTGGTGCCTTTCTGCGCGCGCGCGGTGCCTTTCTGCGCGCGCGCTGTGCCTTTCTGCGCGCGCGCTGTCTCGGTCTGTGCGCTGTCATGTTTCATTTTGGTACTTTGGTACTTCTTTCTGATTGGCTTTGAAAAAAAAAAATGGAAAAAAAAAATAGAAAAAAAAGAAAGAAAAATACAACTTCAAGTAGGTTGTAAAAAAAGGCAGATGAAGTGAAACTATAGCAATGCTTTTCTTTACACTCTCTCCTGCACACAGATACTCATGTTATGAGAAGTATATTGTTTCAAAAATATTAACATTAATTGTTGATATTTTAAACATCTTTCAGATTACATTGCTCGAATTCAAAAACAACTTTACTACACAATTATTAGGCCCAATGTGCAAGATTATTCTATTAGTATTAGTTATTTTTATGTTTTATCATATCTTAGCTTATTTTTATGTTTTATCATATCTTAGCCTATTTTTATATGGTCTTATTATATTTATATTTCAGTTTTTATTGTATTTTATTTTATCTTATAGTTTTTCATATTGTAGTTTATTTTTATGTTTGATTATATCTTATCTTATTTCATATTATTTTTGGACTTTTACCTGATGTGTATTTTAATTATTTTTAATCCATTTATTTGATCATCTAGTGTTTCCTCAAAGAGCCCTCTGGATCTCCACGTCCAGAGGGTTCCTGTGATTGGCTATTGTCATTGTGTTGTTATTATTATTGTTGTTGTTGTTGTTGTTTGTTTATTTTTATGTACATGTTTGACTTCATGCGGTGTGGGTGTTATTTCTCATTTTGTTTTTAACTATGTAAAGCACTTTGAGCTGCATTTTAAATGTATGAAAAGTGCTTTATAAATAAAAATTTATTATTATTATTTTTTAGTAATAGTACCCTTACAATCACTCCAAACCAGTTCAATAACTTACCTCTTTTTCGGCCAACATTTTTTTATCCACTTCTTCCAATGACCCGCCCTGCTATACTTCTGATTGCTCAAAGCCAATCAGAAAGAAGGGGCGGTCTAAGCATGCCCGCCCCCAAAGTACCAAAATGAAACATGACAGCGCACAGATCGAGACAGCGCGCGATAACAGTTTTTACGCGCTTGGATTTTTGGTACTAATGTGACGCCATACAGGGGCTCAAAGTCAGAAAAGGGCAGGAATTTTTTTTTTTGTCCTTTACACCAGTGGTTCTCAAATGGGGGTACGCGTACCCCTGGGGGGACTTGAAGGTATGCCAAGGGGTACGTGAGATTTTTTTTAAATGTCTGTCAAAAAGAACTGTGAAAAGAAATGCAACAATGCAATATTCAGTGTTGACAGCTAGATTTGTTGTGGACATGTGCCATAAATATTGATGTTAAAGATTTCTTTTTTTGTGAAGAAATGTTTAGAGTGAAGTTCATGAATCCAGATGGATCTCTATTACAATCCCCAAAGAGGGCACTTTAAGTTGATGATTACTTCTATGTGTAGAAATCTTTATTTATAATTGAATCACTTGTTTATTTTTCAACAAGTTTTTAGTTATTTGTATATCCTTTTTTCCAAATAGTTAAAGAAAGACCACTACAAATGAGCAATATTTTGCACTGTTATACAATTTAATAAATCAGAAACTGATGACATAGTGCTGTATTTTACTTCTTTATCTCTTTTTTTTTTCAACCAAAAATGCTTAGCTCTGATTAGGGGGTACTTGAATTAAAAAAACATTTTCACAGGGGGTACATCACTGAAAAAAGGTTGAGAACCACTGCTTTACACAATATGGAAATTAATGTAAAATTTAATTTGCTAATAGGAAGCTAACTACTTAGCTGTGTGTCCTTTATAGCTAAAAGTGATTGCCATTTCTTTTGTGTCAACAAATTGTGGTCATAATGAGTTAATTGACATTATCATAGGCTTGGAAGACATGAAAAGCAACAAAACACTGGTTTATTATTAGTCTATTTATTGTTAAAGATAAGCACTTTAATATTGAACATTGAACAGTGCAACATGAACTTTGAAAAAAAATACAAAAATAAATACCCAAATGGAAAAAACTTCAATGTGAAAATCTGTCCTTCTTCCCTTAACTTGATGAAAACACCATCAAGTTGTAACTTATGGTCTTACCCACTTAATGCTCAGACTAAACAACTGAAACACAATACAGGGCCAAAAATATTGACCAGGGGCCAGTAGAGGGCTGTATCCTTTCTTTTTTGGCATTGTGCTGCAGGCATAACCAACATGAATCAAGTTTAAATACAGATGGCAATATTCCTAACAGATAACCTACATCTTATATCCCCAGAATGCTGAAATTATTATTATTATTAATAATAATAATAATAATTATTATTATTATTATCATTATCATTATCATGTTTATTCTTATTATTATTGTTATTATTATCATTATTATCATTATTATTATTTTGTTAACCCACACAGTAATAGCAAAGTCACAATAAACGTTATCTAAAACTCTACTGTGGGAAAAATGTGATCCGCCGTAAACACAGTGCATTTTATTTTGAAAATTAACCCGGTGTTTTATTTTGTATTTTGTTCACTACTTCCTGTCCCGCACGGTCCGCTCTGCTCTGTGCGGACTTGATGTGCCGTGCTCAATTGATGCGCCGTGCTCCGACGTCCGGCAAAAACAGAAGCTGACACATTGAATAAAAGAATAATACAGCGTTTTTCTGCAATATTACCCATATTAGATGCTGAATAAGTGGACGGCGACTAGACCATAACTCACAGGTTCAAGTTGCTCCACTATCACGTCTCAGGGGCGCAGTAACTTGGCTCTCTCTCCTCTCACTTACTCACTCACTCACCCGGTATTACAAGAAAACGTGGAGTTTTTGTACCGCTGTTTTTTTTTTACATCTCTGACAGGAATTTATTAATGTTGTTTAAAGGAGAAAAAAAACAAAAAACACACACACAGGCAGAGGGCACTTTTTAAGATGAGGCAAAAAAGGGCAGGGGCTCGAGCACCCACAGGGCCCTATGTGTGCACGTGCCTGGCCGTACCTAGCAACAATCTCAAACTGCTGAGCTGCACTCGATTACAGACCTGTTGTGACGCCACGTGGCCTGGATTCCTCACACTAGCATTGTTTTTTGCATGTGAAGTATGTTTACATGTGTGGGTGTGCACACATGCTGTATTTTGGTCTTGCAGCACATATGATACTCTGCTTTTCATTACGCCCCACTTTGCTTGTTTTCACAATATGCTCAGGTTTAGTTACAAGTTGTTTATATCACACCACTTTTTAAAGTACATTTCTCTGCCTAAAAAAACCTTTTTGGGTTGTTTGAAGGGCAAGAAAGGGCAGGAATAGGATCAAAATAAAAGCCGACATTAATCTTCAACAGACAAAATTGGTCAAATTACTCCACATGTCTGTCTTGGCTACATGTGCCACCACTTAACTAATGAAAACAAAATGATTCCCCATTAGGACAAGCCTTGTGACTCCATTTTAGTACAAACCCTATCCACGCAAAAAGGGTTTTAGGATGAAGCTAAAATGCATTATCACTTTTATAGGTGCATTTAATCTGACCTTTTCTAAACCTTTGAAAGCACATGTTGAATGTGGCCAGAGACGCCAGGGATGTCGTAAAGGGGCACCAAGCACGGGGGGGGTCATAAATGTTAAAATTAGATGTATTTAGTTGTGAAATAACAAGATGTATTTAGTTGTGAAATAACAAAATACAAAATTGTTCATTCCACCTGGATCACTTCACTCAACACAGTCGTCATAACGTCATTAAAGCTCACCTTTAAGCATTCACACACAGCACCAACATTATGGAACAAGGACGAGGTGATAGAAGAAAGGTAAAAATACAATACGTCTATTTGTAGCAGCGTAGGAGGAAGATATGTTCAAGTTTCACCTTTATATCTCATTACAGATAACTATGGTGCCTTCAAGGACCCTCAATTAAAGTTACAAACAAAAGTGTCACTAGTTTTACTAGGGCAGTGGTTCTCAACCTTTTTTCAGTGATGTACCCCCTGTGAAAATGTTTTTAATTCAAGTAGCCCCTAATCAGAGCACAGCATTTTTGGTTGAAAAAAAGAGATAAAGAAGTAAAATACAGCACTATGTCATCAGTTTCTGATTTATTAAATTGTATAACAGTGCAAAATATTGCTCATTTGTAGTGGTCTTTCTTGAACTATTTGAAAAAAAAGATAGGTTTTTATTTATATTTATAAAGGATTTTTGAATTGTTGCTATTTTTAAAATATTTTTAAAAATTCTCACGTACCCCTTGGCATACCTTCAAGTACCCCCAGGGGTACGCGTACCCCCATTTGAGAACCACTGTACTAGGGAGACTGAGCTCCTATTAGATGCACTTATAATAATATAATCATAATAACAATTTTGTATTATTTAGGTTTTGTATTATTCACTGATAATAATCATCTGGGTCTCAGCTAATCTCTGGTTTACATCTGACATAAAGGGAAATGTTCTATATATGTTAATCCCACCTTTAAAAAGTAAATCATCCAATTAAGGTTTTTACATGTGTTTTAAAAAAGCTGGTTTCAACCAAATCCATGCTATACTTAGTTTTTTGGTGCATGTAAACATATCAAGTTTGTGTGTATTGGCGTGGCGATCTCTGGGTTTATAGTGGGATGGGGGGGTCTTTAGGAGTTTTGTGTAATTGGAGTAAAGAATTTTTACACAGCGTGTTCTTCTCTAACAAGGAGCTAATAAAGAGTTAAGCCTTTTTTTTTTTTTACAGAAGTCTCTCTTTTGCAACCTTTTGATAACACTTTGTGACACTGGCCACTTCCCTTTGAGAACATCCTGTATGAAGCCTCACAATAGGGAAGTGTCGTTGTTTAATTGTTAGGTGTAATCTGCAAATAGCCCCCAGGCCGCCCATTGGACAGTGGACATTGTGCAGTATAAACGGTATGCTGCAGAGTTTAGCATCATTGTTGAGCAAACCTGGAGAAAGAAGATTTGTGCAGTAGTTGTTTCATGTTATTATGACCGGTCTGACCCAGACTTGCATGTGTTGTTTGTAGTCGTGTGTGTCAAGTGGAAGCTGGCAGTGGCGAGAGAAGGAAGGCAGTACAGTATAGTATCAACAGACTCTCTGCATGTTTTCTTTGCTCTATTTACTTCCACTTCAAACAAGTCAAGGAAGCAGAACCAGACTCTTCTGGCATGAGTGTGTTTGTTTGTGCACGCCGCAGCAATACTCACGTGTTTAATGAAGAGCTGACCCAGTCTCTCTGGCTCTGCCAAACACTTCTCCAGCTCCCCCAAGAAGTAGCTACAGAGGAAACACACACAGTCATGGATTCGGTCTGACCTATTGTTCCTTTGTCCTCAACTTAGCACAAAGCAACAGGAGGAAACACTATGTACTGTATTCTATTTTCACAATCAAGGACTTACTCTTTATGCCAGTCAAATATTTGGTAAATGTTCCCAAAAACAATCTTGTCTTTTCCCTTCATGTCCTCCGGTATACCTTTAGAGTTCATAGTGGCCATGTAGCCCTGCAAGATAATAACAACAATAATAATAATAATAAAGAGGTGCTAAATACTAATACCTCACAAAGGGCAATGAGCGACTGCATTACAATGACTTAGTAGGAACACAACAAAACGTCAAGCATGGTCTTATGTTTGAACCTGACTATTCCAGAATTTTACAGCCACTGAGCCTAAACAAACCTTGGACTTGTACTTCATTGCTACTGTACACAGAATATGATTTATTTTTGTATGCTATTAGGGTTAACCTGTCATAACAAACTAGCAAAGTCCTATATATACAAAATACGAATACACTTTTGTTATCAGATTAATCACACTTTGTATTTGGATTTATCGCAGTAAATTACTTGCAAGCGTAATTTAAATTAACTTAAAAGACACCCTAATATTTTGAAACAAATTTAATTTTATTAACACAATGTCTTACAGGAAAAAATGTTTAATCATTTACTTGAACGTACGTTATTCGTTCAAAACTGTTTTATCTACAGTAACATAGTTTCTTTTAATGTGAAACTTGCCAGCCAGCACACTAGTCTGCGTCTTCTCACTAATCTTTGCACTGATGTACAGTATGTATTGACCTGATCACTGACCATATAACAACCTGTGGCGCCTTCCAGGTAACCATCCGCTGTAAATAAGGTAAAGGAGCATTGCTGTCAAAATAAATTGTGTGATAATGTTTTGTGATTAGTCAAATACATTTATTAATTAATCAAATAAATTAACTTGTTAAATTTGACAGCCCTATGTAAGTATGCATATATATATATATATATATATATATATATATATATATATATATATATATATATATATATATATATATATATATGTATATATATGTATATATATATATATATATATATATATATATATATATATATATATATATACAGTATATATATATATATATATATATATATATATATATATATATATATATATATATATATATATATATATGCAAGTATGCATATATATATTTATATATATACATATACACACTTACTCAAATTTAACGAGTTAATTTATTTGATTTATATATATATATATATATATATATATATATATATATATATATATATATATATATATATATATATATATATATATATATATATATATATATATATATATATACATACTTATATAGGGCTGTCAAATTTAACAAGTTAATTTATGTGATTAATAAATCCAAATACAAAGTATGATTAATCTGATAATAAAAGTGTATTCGTATTTTGTATATATAGGATTGTGTTAGTTTGTTATGACAGGTTAACCGTAATAACATACAAAAAAAATAATATTCTGTGTACAGTAGCAAGCAGTACAAGTCCAAGGTTTGTTCAGGCTCAGTGGCTGGAAAATTCTGGTTCAATTCAGGTTCAAACATAATATTATACTTGACGTTTTGTTATAGTACTTTTGGCTTGTTATATATATATATATGTACCTGTACTATATATATATATATATATGTTTTATATTCTAGTTTCTTCAAAATAGCCACCCTTTGCACTGATTACTGCTTTGCACACTCTTGGCATTCTCTCGATGAGATTCAAGAGGTAGACACCTGAAATTGTTTTCACCTCACAGGTGCGCCTTATCAGGGTTGATTAGAAGTATTTCTTGCTTTATCAATGGGTTTGGGACCATCAGTTGTGTTGTGAATGAGAAGGTGTGTCCAAACGTTTGGCCTGCACTGTGTATATATATACATATACATATACATATAAACACATACATATATATATATATATATATATATATATATATATATATATATATATATATATATATATATATATATATATATATATATATATATGCCAACATTATGGAACAAGGATGAGGTATATATATATATATATATATATATATATATATATATATATATATATATATATATATATATATAATACATTTTATTTGGTATAGCGCTTTTCAGAGTACTCAAATATATCATGCTCTGCAGACATCAGTTCAGTTTCAGATGACTTGAACCTTTGTATGAACTGGAATATTTCTAGCTATCTAAAGCACCAGAAGAAGTATTGCCTTGACACTTCTGCAAGCTCATAATTCCTAAAATCTGCTTTACACTGGAGACAGTGCGGGATGGGGAAATTGCAAAAACTGTGACGATAAGGATTCAGAGCTCTGTTCCGACAGACTGAAGCAAGACTTACCTCTACAATGAGGCCCAGGTCTGCTACATAATGCTTCTCCGTCTCAATAAGCTCCTTCAGTACATATCTAAAATGAGACAAACGAGAAAGGACAGGTGCATGACTTCAAATAAATCCATTTTTTATGACATAAAAAACTTTCAGTAGAAGTGTGCTAACTGAACAATACAATTATACTTTTCCTGAAAAGCACAAGGAGATTATTTTAGTTTTTAATTATTGGCACATTCCAACCATGTCCTGGGCATTTCATTTCCCTTACACATGTAGGTTATTTGAAAATGCACATGCTAATTGTCATAAAAAACATTCTGATCTTACTCTTTTCCATTCTGGGAAAACAAATACTCTTACAATGAGTTCATTATATGAACACATATTTTCCCCAATAAAGACAATTTATCACAGGATTGAAACAAATAATGTGAAAATGCAGCTAGTGTGTGAGCCCAGATGAAACATTAAACCATCATCATCTGTGCATGACATGATGTTGACCACCATTAAAACTCTTCACATCCTCTGATGTCCTTCTCCCCCCTTCCTTAACATCCATTCTGCTTATACAAATATCCCTTTTGCATTTGAAACTCTGCAAACATTTAACGATGTCTTCTATCAGACCACAGGCTCCACAAACTGCTGGTATTACTTCAACAACCATTTAATACTGCACACATTAGCAATTATAGACCCAAACCAGCCATTTTAAGCAAAATCCTGGAACAAACCCTGTTTTATGCCGTTAAATACATCTTTGGCATGGCACAAGTGAGTTTTCCAGTCAGGATTTCGACCACAGCTTTGCACAGAAACTGCTCTGGTTTAATGTTATTGGACCTCAGCGCTGCATTCAACACGGTCTGTTTCACTGAACTACTTGGCCAACTGGAAAACTGGTTGTGACTTAAATAGTTTGGTCCAACTGGAAGTAACATATGTGGGCAGACCACAATTACTTCCCAAACAACTCAAATCTGGAGTTGCTTTTTTCATTACAAAACTTACCTGTAAGAGTATCTATAGCAGACCTGGGCATTCTGCGGCCCGCAGGCCACATCCGGCCCTTTGTGCGTCCCTGTCCGGCCCACGTGAGACCAATCATAAATTACAAAATACATTTTAAAAAGTATCTATGTCGAGTGTGCAATACAACAGTGCTGCTTTTGTTTTGAAAAGCGTTATTTGTATTACTTCCGTGTGGACGTATGCGCGTGCGTGATTGTGAGTGAATGTGAACAGCGGCAATCACAAATCACAAAATACATTTTAAAAAACATCTATGTCGTGCGTGCAATACAACTGTGCTGCTTTTATTTTGAAAAGTGTTATTTATGGACGTATGTCCGTGTGTAACCTGTGAGTGAAGGTGCACAGCGACAAGTGATGCTCGGCTGCCCCTGAGATTTCAGCTCACGCTAAAAAAATAAAAGTTGATGAGGAATGCCGTGTTTTCAAGAAGACATGGACTGCCAAGTATTTCTTTACAGAAATTAAAGGTAAGGCTGTGTGCTTAATTTGTGGTACACAGGTTGCTGTGTTTAAAGAATATATTTTGAATTGCCACTACACGACGAAGCATGAGGAAAAATACTGGAATCTGTCCGATGAAGAGCGCGCAAGGGAGACTGATGCGTTGATGGTAAAACGGCAAACCCAACAAGGACTTCTTGCCAAATTTCACACCCCCAGAGATGCAACCGTCAGGACAAGTTTCGTCCTTTCTCACAAAATCGCCAGAAAAAGTAAGGCGTTTTCTGACAGAGAGTTTATTAAGGAGTGCTTATTGGACTCTGTTGCGCTGATATGTCCGGAGAAGAGGGGCGCATTTGAGAACGTGTCACTCTCCCGATGCACTGTAACGAGGCGGGTTGAGACCATCGCTGGAAACTTGGAGCTTCAGCTGAAGAACAGAACGGCCAACTTTGACTGTTTTTCGCTGGCTTTGGATGAGAGCTGTGATGTACGTGACACCGCCCAGCTGCTCATCTTCTTACGTGGGATAACTGCAGACTTGGGTTGTTTTTATTGTTTGGTTTTTTTTGTTTGTTTTTTTTGTCATAAAAAAATACAATCATGCGTGCTTACGGACTGTATCCCTGCAGACTGTATTGATCTATATTGATATATAATGTAGGAACCAGAAATATTAATAACAGAAAGAAACAACCCTTTTGTGCGAATGAGTGTGAATGAGTGTAAATGGGGGAGGGAGGTTTTTTGGGTTGGTGCACTAATTGTAAGTGTATCTTGTGTTTTTTATGTTGATTTAATAACATATATATATATATATATATATATATATATATATATATATATATAAATATATATATATATATATATATATATATATATATATACATATACATATATATATATATATATATATATATATATATATATATATATATATATATATATACATATACATATATATATATATATATATATATATATATATATATATATATATATATATATATATATATATATATATATATATATATATATATATATATATATATATATATATATATATATTTCTATTTTTATTTTATTTTATTTTTTTTAAATTTCTTGTGCGGCCCGGTACCAATCGATCCACGGACCGGTACCGGGCCGCGGCACGGTGGTTGGGGACCACTGATCTAGACCACATGGAAGTGTTTTACATGTAGGTTAGGATCATGTAAAATTTGATTTTTGATTGATTAATTGAGACTTTTATTAGTAGGTTGCACAGTGAAGTACATATTCCGTACAATGGTAACACCCGAATAAGTTTTTCAACTTTTTAACCATTTTAACAATTAACCAAACAATAATCATTCTCTAGAAAATGTGTTATGTGTTCATATTTTTTGGGTGTATGGAACAGAATAATTGAATTGACATTGTTTCTTAGGGTAAAAATGTATTCCTGTTTTTTTTAAGATTTGATTTTTGTTTGACTCTACTGTAGATATGAACTCTGACTAATAACCATCCCACGTCAGATCTGATTCAATTCTTAGTTGAAAAAAATTTAAGTGCAAAATTAAAAATAATTAAGTTACAATATCCCAAGAACAAAGTCGTAATGTAGCAATTGTGCAATGTGGCGTATTATCAATAACACACATCGCTATCTAAATCTAATATAAGACATGTTCAGGTATGGCACCTGTGCATGTGTTCATGCATAGCAAACGTACTATGGTAAAACTCCACAACTCCAGCCATGCTTTGGTATATCACAGTGTTCACAAACTTCGCACGTGTCAAATAAGCCAGAGTTTCGGTGTTAAGCATGTTCATAGCATGAGTGCACCCTTACTGTATGTACACAGCTGTAATGTTACACACATTGAAGTAAAGGTAAACTAAAAAGCAGCAACACTATACTAAAGTGCATTAGTTGTGGAAAATATGCACACTATATTTCATAATGGACATTGTAGTCCTTCCAAATAAAGTATTGTTGCACACTTTTCAATAGAAAACCTACAAGCTTTTTTCCAAGGCGCTCCTCCGCTCCTCCTCAGTGTCAGCCGCTGAAGACCATTGGCTGCAGGTGTCATCCATCAGGATAGAGGCGCTGTCGTCTGCTACAACAGAGGTGGACTGAGTGTCCAGAGTGTCCTGAGGACATAAAAGTAGCGCACCATCATTATTGCGGATCATGTAAAAAATAACGAGCTTGAGTAGAGATAAAGAGCAGAAGGTGCATGATAATGACGCAGGTTGCTAAGGAGATGAGAGACAGGGAAGACACATGAGGTATTGAATGATAAGAAGACCAGATTGAGATTGTCACTGTAATAGATCAGATGACATCAGCCCCAGAGAGATGGATGGAGAGATGAGGAGATAAGCATGAAAAGTTACTTGTGTATCTACAGCAGCTGACACATGTTGGCTCAGAGGATGAGCCATATAATTACAGCAGAGCTGTTCTGATTTATAACTTGATGTATGACCTCATAAATGTTATTTTCTTGTTTACCATCTGACAATTCCATCCTAATTTGATACATGACAAGTATTATTTTATTTATGATACAACATTTACAATGAAGTTTCCCATCTCGGTTCCAATAGAAATGTATGCAGAGTCGAGCCAAGGTTGCTGTGGTATATCTCTTTGTGGTATATCACAACCTCAAACCTCAATTTTGTACCACTTTCCTAGGATTGATACATTTTTTTGGAGCAGTCATTGTGTACGTTGCAACTAAACATGTTTCTAAAATCAGTGCTAACTCAGTACCTCACACATGCAGCTTGTTTTTATAACTTAGATCTTATTACAATTATTCCTCTATTTTTAGACACTGGCTTATTCCCTTTCCCTTGATGTTGTCCATCTAAATGTCGTCTGTCCGCACCTAAATCCCTGTGACGCATTGTCCAAGTCAAGCAGATCCTAACGTTAAATAAACACACTAACTTGCACACACACACACATGTACATACACTTTTAAGGCACAGGCGTGAAGATCTAGGTGGACAAAAACAGCATTTAGCTAGCGGACGGTATGGTAAACTATAGTGATGAAAATCCAGAACGTAGAGACCCTCTAACTTTCATTTACTAAAAATAAAATAATAATTAACACTATTAACACTCTTTGGTTCAAACCATTTTCGGCCCACAACTTGTTCTTTATTGGCTCACAGCTTATTCTAAAAAATAACATTGGTTGTTATTAATGAGATAAATTTTACACTAATTTGCATTGTCACCGATAACACAAAGCTCATATAGCTTATAACACAGTATATTGACCTACATAGGGACTGCTTTTAGCATCTTTAATGCACAAAATGTGCCAGTGGCCACCTACATCTTTTAATTTTTCTATATGCTTTATCTTTGTTCTTTATTTGATAATTGTATTTATTGCGGAATCACTTGCCACCAGATATATATTTTTTAATATTTCATTTTAAAAACAATTAAACATGAAAGCTAAGCAGTTTTTGTATTTCGTATTTTCTGGTAAACAGTCACAGAAATATGTTTTTTCTTCTTGCGTTCCCCTGATTAAAGGAGAACTACCTAAAATTTCTGACATATAAATGTTGTTACAATGTTGGATGCTCGTGTTAAACAATGCCAACGCATCAAATCATGAGGTTAATGCTTTTGGATGTGAGCAGTGTTGGTCATCTTATCTTAAATAAGTAGTTAGTTAGAGTTACAAATTACCTCTCCCAAAAAATAACTCATTGAAAGAGTATTTAGTTACTCAGCAAAATAACTGTGACATTATTTTCTTTTTTCTTTCTTTTATACTCTTTATGTGCTATAAGATCTTTAACGTCAAAGATGTTTATATTAACTGACTTGAAACATAAAAACAGTATATACAGTATTCTCAAACATTTGGCATTTATATGCACTCAATAGATTGCAGTGTGCCATGTGATATGCATAGAAATAACAATGTATTAAAAGAAAGAAATACTCCGTAAAGTAACAACATTAAATATTGAAAGTACAAATCCCAATGTGGTACCAAAAATGTAAACTTAGGTAAAAAGGAACGTTTGGTGGTGCAATTATTTGTACAAACGTACCTGTATACAAAAATACAGCCTGAAAGAACATTAGATAAAACTGTTACCATGTTTTGGGCAAATACATGACATGTATTCAAGTGAAACATTTAAAAACATTCCTGAATGACATTCTGACAAAAAAATTGCATTTGTGTACAAATATAGATATATTTTTTCTTAAGCTAATTTTATTTATGTAAACGATTAATCACCTGTGATAAATCATGATTAATCCAAATTTCAAAATGGGATGATTTTGATTAAATTTTTTAAATTGGCTGCATTTGGGTTTGGGGTTGGGTTAGCAGCAGGAGCAAGTGTCATGTTGGCATGTGTTGATGTGAGGTGCGATTTTAGTAGCTTAAGGCCGACGTGGATAAACGCCTTTTTCCAGGCGTGCATGTTACATAAACATTCTGGCCTTTAATTTCAGTGAGCGAAAAATGGTGCCAGTACTTGCAGTTATCGCGGGTCTTGTTGTGTGTCAGTCATAGAGTGCAGCAAGACAGCGTGTCAGCGTGGGCAGGTCATGATCCGCCTATCCAGCCAATCATCATCATCAGCGCATTTACAACAGCGCCATCATCCCCACCACTTCTCTCTGCATGCAGCTGATATGTGGCTGAAAAGTGTAGCCAAAACTGGTCTACGAGCCACTTCACATTCTCAGTAACTGCAAAGGCATTGCAACAAAGGGAAGAGTAATTAATTAGATTACTCGTTACTGAAAAATAATGATGCCGTTAGTAAAGCGTTACACTCCAACGCCGTTATTACAAACACTGGCTTTGGATGCCTTTGAATGCTGTGTTTTGCTTTTTTTTTTTTTTTTTAAACAGTCGGCACACTGTGACATCACAGTGTGTGGGTTGTATTACTGTGTGTGGGAATCCTAGTAAACAGTATTCTCTCTGCCTGCATTGCCCGTCATCTCTCCCCAGCTATCTGATCCAAGATTGTTGGCTGCTGCCTGCAGCCTCGCGTGTCATTCCTTACCGTCTCATGCCCTCCCCACTGCTCTGAAAAATCTTTCAGTGTTTATTTTTCCTCGACATTTTACACAGGACTGTTTAGTCAATTTTGGCCTTTATGAAGTTGGATTTGTCTCTAAACTCAGACAAAAAAGCGGCGACATTTGGACATTACTACTTGGTATGAGTAGGAATAATTTTTATTATTTTCATCTACTCGTGGCAACACCGACATGCAGTGAAATAAATGCTGTCACCATCAGCAGCTTTTCTATATTTTCATGGATAAATGTCTTTCATTTTATTTTAACTTTCTTGGCTGATATTCTTGGCGGAAATATGTGTAACTACATTTTTTTGCTTGCAACTTAAAGCAAAACGTATAGCCGAGAAGCATCTCTGATCTCAAAACACTCTTAAGTTGGGGCACTCTTAAGTTGATGTACCATTATATTGTTTATGAAGTTTATTTTTGATGGTCTAAAACAATGGCGGTGTTCATCTTCAAGATATGTATTGAAACAATGTATACATCTATATATTTATTTTTTATTTATTTTTTGTCCTGTCCAGCTACTTTGGCAAAACCTATTGTTGATGTAGATGTCTGTATTTGCTGTACATATTTACTTAACAAAAGAGAAGTGTGGGATACTTCTCTTGTTGCCTTATTTGTATTTGACTTTATTAAATGGATTTATATTAATATTTGGCGCAGCCGGACCGGAGCAGGAGGGCATAGAAAATTCTGATCCTTTTGGGGAGGGTGCGGTGAGGAGGGTTTCAGTTGCAAGAACGCCTCAACACACAAACATACTCAGAAAGCAAGTTATAAAAGTGACTATGGAGCAAAATGTATGCAATATTTATTAATATTGATAATAATGTGTTAGATTTTTATGGCGCTTTTCAAGACACTCAAAGCGGGTCACAGAGAAATGAGACACTACACAGTCACTCCACATTCACACATGGCAGTGTAAAGCTACATTTACATTTACACTTACATGTCCAATACATATTGTCTAGACTACAAGGAAGTGGGTTGAATGTAGATCCAAATAATTAACATAAATAACATACGTTTTTTCAGTGTGCTTGTTTGTATGAGAGAAAGTGACAAAAAGAGCGCGGCATCCGTGTTTAATTTTGACAGCAGTTTTTTTAATTTAGTTTTAGTCATAGTCTTTTGACAATATTGTATTTTAGCTTTAGACACATCTTACTCATCTTAATTGATTTAGTTTTAGTCTAGTTTTTTGAGCACCTTTACTTAAACTACCAGCAAAGCATTTAACACACAAGTATACAATCTTTTGGTCAGGATTGATGTAATTAGTAATTTTTTGCTGCAAAGGTCAATGCTAATACATATCTTTCGGATATTTTTTTAATACTATGCCTCTGGCAAAGCAGGTATGTATGTATCATGCATGCCTTCATCATAATTTGTTTATGAACGCGGGAGAATCAGAAGCAGCAAATGCCCATTTTGTATGTGGCGGTGCAAATTTAGTCCATCCATCCTGTCATTTACTACCGCTTGTCCCTCTCGGGGTTGTGGGTGGGCTGGAGCCTCAAATAAATAAATAAATAAATAAAGAGGAAACACCGCATCCACTTCCTTGGTAAAAGTGCCATGCATTTAGATTTACCATTAAATAAACGATTCCTCGAGGCAGACAAAATGACTTGATATGTTTTGGGAAATAAGTAATACGGTAGAAATAGCTTTAACTTTCAGTTGTGTAGATGTCATCATAGAAGACTTGCCTGTTGATGGCCTCATGTCATCAAAAATAAAATGTGTCCGCTTTACTTTTTCCCAGGTGTAAGCATATTACAATGTGGAACAAGTTAAATCCTTACATTCTTGTTTTGGCTGTAAGAAATACAAGGAAAAGCATCTGATTGGCTCTCCTAACACACGCCGCCCCCTCTTTCACACATACGCTGTTAAAAACTGTCCACTCATCTACAAGACAAAATTAATTATGACTTGATTTTGTTTCAGTCGACATTTTTGTTTAATTTTTATTCGTTGAGTAAAATGTAATTTTCAAAACGTTGTTATTGTTTTAGTCATTCACGTTTTAGTTATCTTATTTTCGTCAGGATAAGATAGGTTGTAGACATTAACTATAGCCGAATATTAATAATCAACAAAATTAAAATTGCGTGGTAGAGGAGTAGAGCGAGAGGCTCCCCAAAGACCCTGACTCCACAGGCCCGTTTTGCCCCACTAAGAGCACTTCAGCCTGGTTGACAGGTCAGCCTTGCTCCCTAAACACATCCAGATGTTCTGTGGCAAACCCCAAAGGAAGAATTATCTCCATCTCCCTCTGGTGCGTGTTTTGTTTTCCAACTGAGAAGCCCATTAAAAATAGTGGTACATCTCTACAAGTCCATGAAGCAAACTAAAAACTTAACCATAAGAGTGTCCAAATGTTGAAGTTTCATATAAAAACAAAGATCTCCCCCTCAATTTGTAGTGACGGCCGCCTGATATACTACATTGCTTTCACGTGGTCTTATAAATGATGTGGTGGCAGCTTGCGCCTCCTTAAATGTCCAGCACACATCAGACTCAGGATGCATTCACAGTGAGGAGGAACAGTTTGTTTCACATGCTCTCATTATGTCAACATCTGGAAAAATTAAATTGAACAGCTTTGTAGCTGCCACTCCCTGGAAGCCAAAGACGACATTGATGATATCGCACAATAACAGTGCCACTTATTTCCTCTCAGTATGTTCCTACTCTTTGATAAGGAACAAAACAAAACCGCATTGAATTGTTGGAGTGTGTTTTTGATGTGGGTCAAGATGACTGTACAGCCTGTCCCATCCATCCAGAGGAACAAGTGGATGGATGGATATATAGTACAGGCCAAAAGTTTGGACACACCTTCTCATTCAATGTGTTTTCTTTATTTTCATGACTATTTACTAGGGTTGTGGGGAAAAATCGATTCAAATTCAAATCGCGATTCTCACGTTGTGCGATGCAGAATCGATTTTTTTATTTATTTATTTTTTTTATTTATTTTTTAATTAATCAATCCAACAAAACAATACACAGCAATACCATAACAATGCAATCCACTTCCAAAACCAAACCCGACCCAGCAATACTCAGAACTGCAATAAACAGAGCAATTGAGAGGAGACACAAACACGACACAGAACAAACCAAAAGTAGTGAAACAAAAATGAATATTATCAACAACAGTATCAATATTAGTTACAATTTCAACATAGCAGTGATTAAAAATCCCTCATTGACATTATCATTAGACATTTATAAAAAAAAAAAAAAAAAGAACAATAGTGTCACAGTGGCTTACACTTGCATCGCATCTCATAAGCTTGACAACACACTGTCTAATATTTTCACAAAGATAAAATAAGTCATATTTTTGGTTCATTTAATAGTTAAAACAAATTTACATTATTGAAATCAGTTGATAAAACATTTTCCTTTACAATTATAAAATCTTTTTACTAAAATCTACTACTCTGCTTGCATGTCAGCAGACTGGGGTAGATCCTGCTGAAATCCTATGTATTGAATGAATAGAGAATCGTTTTGAATCGGGAAAAAAAATCGTTTTTGAATCGAGAATCGTGTTGAATTGAAAAAAAAATCGAATCGTGACCCCAAGAATCGATATTGAATCGAATCGTGGGACACCCAAAGATTCACAGCCCTACATTGTAGATTGTCACTTAAGGCATCAAAACTATGAATGAACACATGTGAAGTTATGTACTTAACAAAAAAAGGTGAAATAACTGAAAACATGTTTTATATTCTAGTTTCTTCAAAATAGCCACCCTTTTCTCTGATTACTACTTTGCACACTATTGGCATTCTCTCAATGAGCTTCAAGAGGTTGTCACCTGAAATGGTTTTCCAACAGTCTTGAAGGAGTAAGCTCATCGAGAGAATGCCAAGAGTGAGCAAAGTAGTAATCAGAGCAAAGGGTGGCTACTTTAAAGAAACTAGAATATAAAACATGTTTTCAGTTATTTCACCTAAGGTGGGAACAAACGAGCGTCCTTTTGTGTCTTCCTTGCGATGTCTTCAGGTCTAAGTTGAATTTTATAAACTTCTCGCCTTATGACCACAACCTTCTACTATACCAGTGAGAGGTATGATTTGTAATCTAGTACACACTTTTACCAATTCAGAGGCAATGCAGCAGCAGCAGCTTAGTATGTCAATAGCTGCAGTATGTAATTACCTCGGTGTTCAGGGCGGCGTGTTACTTAAATTAGTTCCTCGGCGTTCGCTGTTATACTTGATTAATACGCAGATCACGGCATGTATATAGACTATTGTTGGTGGGTTTTAGAAGTTTTTAGAGGGCTTTGTAGGGGGAATAATACCATAAGCTACATTGTTAGCCATCTAGTACGAGACGTATTCTATAGTTTAGACTTCACAAAAGAGAGAAAAATGCAGTTCCCCTTAAAACAGGGATGGTTATCTGAAAGGCGGCACAAGTTTTTATATGGTCAGTGATCAGGTGAATGCATACACCAGTGCAAAGAAGAGTGAGGAGACTCTAACTGCCGTGCTTGCTGGCAAATTTCGATTCCAAATACACCTAGTTGGGACATTAGATTAAACTGCTATCAAGTTTTGAGCAAACAAATGACGTGCATTTAAGTAAAACATTTTTTTTAAATGTTCCTGGATGACATTCTGAAAAAAAAAAAGCATTTGTGTCCAATAGTTTAGGTCTTTAAAACGTTAATTTGAATTATGCAAGCAAGTATTAACCTGTGGTTAATCATGATTAACTCAAATAAAAAGTGTAATTAATTTAATTTAAAAATTAATAATTTCACAGCACTAGTATCAATACAGCACTTCATTTTTGATTACTAAATATATTTGTTGTTTAAATTTTGAGAGAAAAACATGTAGTACAGGCAACTGCATATCTTCTTAATGTTAATATTACCTGGTCATGCTGCAAGATATTCCAAACATTTTTTTGGGTTATCAAATTATCTTTTTTCACCTTGACTTATGACTTCAAGATTCAGGTCTTTTAAACGTACATTTGAATTTTGCAAGCAACTATTTACCTGTGGTTAATCATGATTAACTCAAATACAAAGTCTAATTAATCTAATTAATCTAATTTAAAAATGAATCATCAATACAGCACTTCATTTTTTATTGCTAAATATATTTGTTGTCTTAAATTTTGAGAGAAAAACATGTAGTACAGGCAACTGCATATCTTTTTAATGTTACTAAAGGACAAAATGGCGGCGCCCTAAAGGCAGCGGCTTGCAAACGCTCTTGGGAGTGTAGAGCGATTTGGCAAAAATACCCGTCAATTCTGTCTATTTCATGGCTGGCTCAAAGCGTGGACATTCTGTGATCACATACGACCGACAGACAATTCTGGATGTGGATGGATTGGGTCGTTATACACTGAAAGATGCATGTACGGTGGACCTCCTCGCTAGCATGGGAATACTTCGCGGGCTACATCGAGCGGCCTTTGAATCAGCGGAGTCAAGTACTAGCAGGGACCGTCAATGGAGGAGACGTAAGCGGTGTGAGCGGAAGCAGAAGCGGGGATGCCGAGCGGGGCTAACAACAAAGTGAAAAGCTAATCCTCAAAGAAGCGTGGAGTGTCCGGGTAAGAAGCCATTTAAACTAGAACTAGCCGGCACCAGGCTGGATAATCCCTGCACACATAGCAATTATCTTAGAATAAAACACAACTCACATAATGTTTTTTCTTTTGTGACTGTGTCAGAGGCAGACATACAATCTACTGAGGTGGCTAACTATGATGCGTTCAATTTTTCGCAGCACCAAGCAAGCAATCTGAAAATTCCCGTCGTATCAATTCCTAGATATGGTCGAAACTATTTAAAGTGCACTACGCATAATAAACGCAACATTATTAATATTGCTACTTCGGATAATTTCAACAAACAATCCTCAAAACAGCCCACTACCTATAATATGGGCTTTTTAAACATAAGATCATTATCTTCCAAAGCGTTATTAGTTAATGAGGTCATTAGAGACAAAAAACTTGACGTTGTTGGTCTCGCCGAGACCTGGCTCAAACCAGACGATTTTTTTGCACTAAATTAGGCATCTCCTCCTAACTATACGAATGCACATGTTGCCCGTCCTCTTAAAAGGGGAGGGGGTGTCGCACTAATATACAATGAAAACTTTCATCTTACACCTATCGTAAATAATAAATATAATTCATTTGAGGTGCTCACTATGAGGTTTGTCACACCGCTGCCTCTCCACCTGGCTGTTATCTACCGCCCCCCTGGGCCCTATTCGGACTTTATCAGTGAATTCTCAGAGTTTGTTGCTGATCTAGTGACGCACGCCGACAATATAATCATAATGGGGGACTTTAATATCCATATGAATACCCCATCGGACCCTCCATGCGTGGCGCTCCAGACTATAATTGATAGCTGTGGTCTTACACAAATAATAAATGAACCCACGCATCGCAACGGTAATACGATAGATCTAGTGCTTGTCAGGGGTGTCACCACCTCTAAAGTTACGATACTCCCGTACACTAAAGTAATGTCCGATCATTACCTTATAAAATTCGAAGTTCTGACTCATTGTCAACAAACTAATAATAATAATAATAACTACTATAGCAGCCGCAACATTAATGCTGCCACAACGACGACTCTTGCTGACCTACTGCCTTCGGTAATGGCACCATTCCCAAATTATGTCGGCTCTATTGATAACCTCACTAACAACTTTAACGACGCCCTGCGCGACACCATTGATAGTGTACCACCGCTAAAGCTAAAAAGGGCCCCTAAAAGGCGTACCCCATGGTTTACAGAAGAAACTAAAGCCCATAAATTATCATGTAGAAAGCTTGAACGCAAATGGCGTGCGACTAAACTTGAGGTTTTCCATCAAGCATGGAGTGATAGTTTAATAACTTATAAACGCATGCTTACCTCAGCTAAAGCTAAATATTACTCAAATCTCATCCACCTCAACAAAAATGATCCTACATTTTTGTTTAGTACAGTAGCATCGCTAACCCAACAAGGGACTCCTCCCAGTAGCTCCACCCACTCAGCAGATGACTTTATGAATTTCTTTAATAAGAAAATTGAACTCATTAGAAAAGAGATTAAAGACAATGCATCCCAGCTACAACTGGGTTCTATTAACACAGATACGACTGTATATACGACGGACACTGCCCTCCAAAATAGTTTCTCTCTCTTTGATGAAATAACATTGGAGGAATTGTTAAAATGTGTAAATGGGACAAAACAAACAACATGTTTACTTCACCCAATTCCTGGGAAACTTATTAAGGAGCTTTTTGTATTATTAGGTCCATCAGTGTTAAATATTATAAACTTATCACTTTCCTCTGGCACTGTTCCCCTAGCATTCAAAAAAGCAGTTATTCATCCTCTACTCAAAAGACCTAACCTCGATCCTGAACTCATGGTAAACTACCGGCCGGTGTCCCACCTTCCGTTTATCTCGAAAATCCTCGAAAAAATTGTTGCACAGCAGCTAAATGAACACTTAGCGTCTAACAATCTCTGTGAACCTTTTCAATCCGGTTTCAGGGCAAATCACTCTACGGAGACAGCCCTCGCAAAAATGACTAATGATCTGTTGCTAACGATGGATTCTGATGCGTCATCTATATTGCTGCTTCTTGATCTTAGCGCCGCTTTCGATACTGTTGATCATAATATTTTATTAGAGCGTATCAAAACGCGTATTGGGATGTCAGACTTAGCCTTGTCTTGGTTTAACTCTTATATTACTGACAGGATGCAGTGTGTCTCCCATAACAATGTGACCTCGGACTATGTTAAGGTAACGTGCGGAGTTCCCCAGGGTTCGGTTCTTGGCCCTGCACTCTTTAGTATCTACATGCTGCCGCTAGGTGACATCATACGCAAGTACGGTGTTAGCTTTCACTGTTATGCGGATGACACCCAACTCTACATGCCCCTAAAGCTGACCAACACGCCGGATTGTAGTCAGCTGGAGGCGTGTCTTAATGAAATTAAACAATGGATGTCCACTAACTTTTTGCAACTCAACGCTAAGAAAACGGAAATGCTGATTATCGGTCCTGCTAGACACCGACATCTATTTAATAATACCACCTTAACATTTGACAACCAAACAATTACACAAGGCGACTCGGTAAAGAATCTGGGTATTATCTTCGACCCAACTCTCTCGTTTGAGTCACACATTAAGAGTGTTACTAAAACGGCCTTCTTTCATCTCCGTAATATCGCTAAAATTCGTTCCATTTTGTCCACAAGCGACGCTGAGATCATTATTCATGTGTTCGTTACATCTCATCTCGATTACTGTAACGTATTATTTTCGGGCCTCCCTATGTCTAGCATTAAAAGATTACAGTTGGTACAAAATGCGGCTGCTAGACTTTTGACAAAAACAAGAAAGTTTGATCATATTACGCCTATACTGGCTCACTTGCAATGGCTTCCTGTGCACTTAAGATGCGACTTTAAAGTTTTACTACTTACGTATAAAATACTACACGGTCAAGCTCCTGCCTATCTTGCCGATTGTATTGTACCATATGTCCCGGCAAGAAATCTGCGTTCAAAGAACTCCGGCTTATTAGTGATTCCCAGAGCCCAAAAAAAGTCTGCGGGCTATAGAGCGTTTTCTATTCGGGCTCCAATACTATGGAATGCCCTCCCGGTGAAAGTTAGAGATGCTACCTCAGTAGAAGCATTTAAGTCCCATCTTAAAACTCATTTGTATACTCTAGCCTTTAAATAAACCCCCTTTTTAGACCAGTTGATCTGCCGTTTCTTTTCTTTTCTTTTCTCCTCTGCTTCCCTCTCCCTTATGGAGGGGGAGTTGCACAGGTCCGGTGGCCACGGATGAAGTGCTGGTTGTCCAGAGTCGGGACCCGGGGTGGACCGCTAGCCTGTGCATCGGTTGGGGACATCTCTACGCTGCTGACCCGTCTCCGCTCGGGATGGTTCCTGTTGGCCCCACTATGGACTATATAAATAAACATTAATTGATTGATTGACATGGACCGGACTTTCGCTGATGTGTTGGATCCACTGTGGACTGGACTTTCACAATATTATGTCAGACCCACTCGACGTCCATTGCTTTCGGTCTCCCCTAGAGGGGGGGGGGGGGGGGTTACCCACATATGCGGTCCTCTCCAAGGTTTCTCATAGTCATTCACATTGACGTCCCACTGGGGTGAGTTTTCCTTGCCCGTATGTGGGCTCTGTACCGAGGATGTCGTTCTGGCTTGTACAGCCCTTTGAGACACTTGTGATTTAGGGCTATATAAATAAACATTGATTGATTGACTATTACCTGGTCATGCTACAAAATATTCCAAAATATTTGGGGGGCTTTTTTTACCTTGACTTATGACTTCAAGGCGGGTTATCCATAATAATCAAATGCATATGCAATGCTGTAATAATGAGACACTAATCATGAGCTATTTATACATTCATGAACATATAAATTGACTGTTACAAGCGGCCCTCTGAGGGCAGCCATAACAACAATGTAGTCCTCAAAGAATATGACTTTGATGACCCTGTAATGTGTCACGCTTCATGTTGCGTATCATGTTGCATAATCACAAAATATGTCAGCAAAACAAGACGCCTTAGGAAGCGTGCACTTGCTAAGGGGTGGTATTCAATTATGGAGACAAAGATGTGTAGAAAAGAGGTCAAAGAGTAATATCTTCATGACTGGATATAGAAAGGATAGAAAAAGATCTCTAAAATGGCTGAACCAATAATTGAATCTCTCTTCACCTCTCTTGTTCTCCCTCTTTAAAGATTGGGAGCACAAACACTAAAGCGCTGACCTCACCCGCCTGATGTAATCTTATTAGGGGCCTTTGATGTTTTACTGAAACACAAATTACATTTTTTCTACTCCAACACTCAGATTGTTTTTATCAACTCTATGCAGGCACTTTGTTTCTCTGCAAACTGAGAACCTAACTGATGCGCTCCAAGTGTTTGACAGAGAGATGAAAGCATCGTGTCTAAGCCCGTGGCATCAGTTCTTATTTGAGCACATGTGTTTCTCATTCTGCATGTGAGTCATGCATCACACAGGTTGCTTCCTAACATTGTCCTCGCAGGCCCTCTGGCACATCGATCTGCCCACAGAGAGACTTGTATTCATTTAAGAGTCCCTGACATTTATCGAGATGTGTGTGTCTCGATGTATTTTAGTGCAGTCGGGTTTCTCCCTCCCTCACTGCTGTGTTTGCTTTTGCTTCATAAATGATCTCTGCCAGTGGCAACAGAGTTAGTCATCTTCCTAGAGGGCCATGGGGACAAAGAGCAATGATGATGTCACCTCTCCACCAGACTGGGTCCTTACTTGTCCCCTTTCTTACCCTCTGCCCAGGCAACGGTTTAGTAAAATGAGATCCAACTCAACCTCCTTGTGCATAAAACCATCCTCAACCGCAAATGGGATACTGGCACATCTTCTGTTTGATATAATAAATAAATGATAAATGGGTTATACTTATATAGCGCTTTTCTACCTTCAAGGTACTCAAAGCGCTTTGACAGTATTTCCACATTCACCCATTCACACACACATTCAAACACTGATGGCGGGAGCTGCCATGCAAGGCGCTAACCAGCACCCATCAGGAGCAAGGGTGAAGTGTCTTGCCCAAGGACACAACGGACGTGACTAGGATGGTAGAAGGTAGGGATTGAACCCCAGTAACCAGCAACCCTCCGATTGCTGGCACGGCCACTCTACCAACTTCGCCATATGTGAGATAGTACTTTGTGGTGACAGACCTGTGTGTGAGGAAGTGACGTGCAGCCAATCAGCGAGTCAGTTATGTAACCGGGGGACTGGAGTGTCGCCGGCGACAGATCCTCAGGGCTAGCCAGGCCATCTTTCCACTCCTGGGTGACACAAATCAATATGTCAGTAAAGCACAGTGTTATGTCCAGAGTACATAGGGTTCAGACCCACATTTAGCTCTGGATTATTCCTGACAACAAGTACCATCTGCTGTGAGTAAGCATTGGTACTTTAAAGCAGGGGTGTCCAAAGTGCGGCCCGGGGGCCATTTGCGGCCCACAGCTAATTGTTTACCGGCCCGCCACACATTCTGGAAATACTATTGTAAAAATAAAAAAGAACATTAAAAAAAGTGGAATGAGGTGAAATCTAAGGAGAAAAACTTGCAATGTTGACATAAAAGCTGCCATGCAGGCTGTTTTTTTTCCTTTTGTCTTTCTTTCTTTTTCTTTTTTTGCCACTGCTCAAAAAAAAAAAAATAATGACAAAAAAATCCATGTTATAATGAATTATTTTCAGGGCTCCAATTACTTCAAATATTTCCCCTTAACATGTTTTATGTGGTAAATATTGCATATATTGTGCAGTAGCCATATAAAAACATCAAAGTTTTCTTTGACAAAAGCTCATAAAACAAACAAAATAATTGTTCCAGCATAAAATGGAAGTTGATCTCGTTACTTAAGTGTTGAAAGTAAAAGAAAAACCTAATAAAAATGTATCACTTTATGAGTGGGGCACCTTTTGGATCCCAAATATATTTAGTGATTTTTTATTTATCTTTCCACTGTGATTACTCAAAAATATTAAATAATTAAAATCAATGATGTCCTGCATTATTGATCTTTTAGGGCTCTAATTACTAAATACTGCATATTTCAGTTTTACTATTAAAAAAAACTAAGTTGTTTTTGACAGAAAAGCCATAAAACATTTTTTTTTAATTTGTATTACTTTATATCAACTTGAAGTTGATATAGAGATTTACTGTAAGCACTAAATAATTAAAAAATAACAATAATCTGACTTATTTTTAACATTTTAATGACTGAGACCCTTTATGGTCCCCGGGACCCCTAAAGGTAAAATAAATAAAAAATCAATATATTTTGTTATGGTTTGAAAATGAAAAATATCAAAATGGCCCCCACATGCTTTAATTTTTCCGTGTGCGGCCCTCAGTGGAAAAAAGTTTGGACACCCCTCCTTTAAAGCATCAATAACACAGGCTGAAAGGGGACCTATGATGCATTTCCTTTTTTCTGACTTATACATATTGTTAGGATATTGAATACTTCTGTTATAAAAATGCAATAGTGTCAAATCATAAGGTTCATGCATTCTGGCATGAGCTTGCACACAGTTTTGGATGCCTCTGCCCGTGGTGTTTTGCAGTATGGCTACATTGTGACATCACAGTCAGGCGGACGTACTTGTTTGGACATTAAATAGAGCTGTCAAACAGAGGGGGAGGAGCACTGTATGAGGCAGCTGAGGTTGAAGATGTTCATCTAATCATGGCATGGTGGTTGAGGAAGCAGCAGACCACTCGATGATGTAAACATAGGGACACACTGTCGTGATCACGGCACCGCTATAAAGAGTTTGTCTGCGTTAGAACTTATAAAAACAATATATGACTAATACTTGGTTAATATTCAAGTCACACAATGTAAATTGAGTATTGTTGGTGCTTTTTGAATGGTTATTTATTGAATTTTATGAGGAAAAATAAAGCACCTCCCATTGGCTACGCTGTAAGCGGACTTTTATTTACGTTTATTTACAAGTTAGAATGCTTAACAAAAATGTTTAAATCCATCCGTCGTCATGTCTTTCATAATGATTGTGAACGATAGGCAAAATTCCCCAAAAAGTGCAGTTCCCTCTAAAAGATCTCTTGTATCCAGTTTCAAAGCCAGAAATGAAGAAAAGAAACACACAGACAGACGTAGCAATTTATCATTGACTGCAACATTATTAAGTTCAGCCAAGTTCTACAACTGTATTACATTTTTTATTGCCTCTGGACATTGCATGTAATGCTTTTTAATGCCATTTCAGCCCTTAATTCTCGCCAAATCCATGTAATGACTTTTAATGCTTTTTAATGCCCTGCGGAAACCCTGTTTAGTGTAAAATGTATTGATGTTTCCCAAGGTGAGAGCGTGAACAGAGTCTAGAGAGAAAAATCCACAATATATGCTACAGAAAATCAGGATCCAATTATGTTCTCTAAAGGCAGGCTCACTGTTTTACACTTTGAAGACCCTGCTACTAAAACATTAGAAATGGATAGTCAAACCCAAAATTCCATCCATCCATCCATCTTCTTCCGCTTATCCGAGGTCGGGTCGCGGGGGCAGCAGCCTAAGCAGGGAAGCCCAGACTTCCCTCTCCCCAGCCACTTTGTCAGGCTCTTCCCGGGGGATCCCGAGGCGTTCCCAGGCCAGCCGGGAGACATAGTTTTCCCAACGTGTCCTGGGTCTTCCCTGTGGCCTCCTACCGGTCGGACGTGCCCTAAACCCTCCCTAGGGATACGTTCGGGTGGCATCCTGACCAGATGCCCGAACCACCTCATCTGGCTCCTCTCTATGGGGAGGAGCAGCGGCTTTACTTTGAGCTCCCCCCGGATGGCAGAGCTTCTCACCCTATCTCTAAGGGAGAGCCCCGCCACCCGGCGGAGGAAACTCATTTCGGCCGCTTGTATCCATGATCTTGTCCTTTCGGTCATGACCCAAAGCTCATGACCACAGGTGAGGATGGGAACGTAGATCGACCGGTAAATTGAGAGCTTTGCCTTCCGGCTCAGCTCCTTCTTCACCACAACGGATCGATACAGCGTCCGCATTACTGAAGACGCCGCACCGATCCGCCTGTCGATCTCACGATCCACTCTTCCCTCACTCGTGAACAAGACTCCGAGGTACTTGAACTCCTCTACTTGGGGCAGGGTCTCCTCCGCAACCCAAAATTATTATTAGTATTACAATTATTTTATTCCACAATGATGTCTAGTATGCATTGTCTTTTTATCTTTTGATAGACACCTGTGACATTTTTGATCAAGAAAGAAAATTCCTGGTTGAATACAATTACTGCACCTTTCACTCCAAATGTCCTAAGGCTATGAATAATTTTGATTGTAATAAAGGATCTGAAATCAGAAATCAAATTAAATTATTTTTCACATGATTAATGTGCGTCATGTGTGACGCTCAGTCTATACCAGGGGTCGGCAACCCAAAATGTTGAAAGAGCCATATTGGACCAAAAATACAAAAACAAATCTGTCTGGAGCCGCAAAAAATTAAAAGCCATATTACATACAGATAGTGTGTCAAGAGATATACATTTAAAGGACTTAAAGGAAACTAAATGACCTCAAATATACCTACAAATGAGGCATAATGATGCAATATGTACATATAGCTAGCCTAAATAGCATGTTAGCATCGATTAGCTAGCATTAATGCAGTAACCAAATATGTCTGATTAGCACTCCACACAAGTCAATAACATCAACAAAACTCACCTTTGTGCATTCACGCACCACGTTAACAGTTGGGTGGACAAAATGAGAGAGAAAAAGAAGTGGCATAAAACACGTCCTAGAGAGCCGGAGAAAGTTATACATGGAAACAAACTAAGGTGAGTTCATGGACCGCCAAAATTAGTACGACAAAACGGCGCTCGCCAAATACTCGAATCAGCGAAGCATGTTTAATATAAACAGTGTGTTATAACAATTAGTGTCATGTTTGTCCTCCTACAGTAACCATATTAAAACAAAAAATATATTTTTTCCCCTCATCTTTTTCCATTTTTCATACATTTTTGAAAAAGCTCCAGAGAGCCACTAGGGCGGCGCTAAAGAGCCGCATGCGGCTCCAGAGCCGCGGGTTGCCGACCCCTGGTCTATACCATAGCAATTGTAAAGCGGAGTCATAGTAACGAGACGAACAAATTGCTGGGTTGAATATGACGTCACATGCGTTTTTCTTCTTCATGGCTTAAATCACATAATGGTCAAGCAGCTTGAGCGTAGCATTAAGTGAGAGTGAGTGTAGAGTTTGAGCAGAAAATGCCGTATTGCTGTTTCTTTTCTTGGGCGTTCAAATCGAGAGATGAGAGATGGGAAAGAGTTTTCATGGAGTCCTGAAAAAAGTTGTTCATAAAGGTAATAAAAAAAACTTAATCATTTGATCCCCCTAGTTGTAATATCCATCCATTCATCCATTTTCTACCGCTTGTCGCTCTCAGGGTGCTGTAGCCCAGTGTTTTTCAACCACTGCGCCGCGTGCCGTGAGATACAGTCTGATGTGCCGTGGGAGAATATGTAATTTCACCTATTTGGGTTAAGAATATTTTTCGTAAAGCAGTAATAATAATCTGCAAATGTGCCGTTGTTGAGTGTCGGTGCTGTCCAGAGCTCGGCAGAGTATAACCATGTAATACTCTTCCATATTAGTAGGTGGCAGCAAGTAGCTAATTGCTTTGTCAGGGGCGCTGCTAGGGATTTTGGGCCCCATGAAAAGAATCTTTACAGGGCCCCCTGTATTATAATTTCATCATCATTAGGGGCCTCTCTGGGCCCCCCTCCATCATGGGCCCCTAGAATCCGTCTCCTTAACCCCCCCTTTTCGGCGCCCCTGTGCTTTGTAGATGTCGGGAACATGGTTTGTCGTGATCACAATATGCAGACGACAGAGCGCAGGTAAAAAGGTATCTAACACTTAAACCAAAAATAAACAAAAGGCGAGTGCCGCTAAGAAAAGGCATTGAAGCTTAGGGATGGCTATGCAAAACGAAACTAAAACTGAACTGGTTGCAAAGTAAACAAAAACAGAATGCTGGACGACAGCAAAGACTTACAGCGTGTGGAGCCGACAGCATCCACAAAGTACGTCCGAACATGACATGACAATCAACAATGTCCCCGCAAAGAAGGATAGCGACACACAGGAAGACACCAAAAAACTCCAAATAAGTCACGGCGTCATGTGACAGGTCGTGACAGTACACCTACTTTGAGACAAGAGCTATGGTGATGCCTGGTTGATTATGGTTTGAATTCATATCCAACACTTGCGCGAACAACTTTTTATTGTCAATATCGGCTACTGAGTTTAATTTTTTAATGTTTTTTGCTGGTGGTGTGCCTCCGCATTTTTTCAATGAAAAAAATGTGCCTTGGCTCAAAAAGGGTTGAAAAACACTGCTGTAGCCTATATGTCTGCGTAAAAAAGTATAGCATTTAAAGGAGAACTGCACTTTGTTTGGAATTTTGCCAATCATTCACAATCATTATGAGAGACAAGAGCACATATGTCTTCTTTGGGGCGGATTTTAAAGATGATAAAAAACGCTTGGAAGATGCGACTAATGGGAGCCACCCTTGTAGCCTCCTTCAAAGCCCTCTAAAACAACTTATAAACCCTCCGTCAACATTTTGTATGCACACTGCAAGGCTATATATAATGTAGTAACTGTAAAATATTTACCGTATTTTGGTCATTTTAATCATTGCTGGAAATAATTATTGGGCAAATTTATTTCCGTTTCCATAGCAGCGCACGTCTGACTTCTGGCAATAACCCCTTCCGGATAAAAACGAGCGAGTGTGTTCTAATCATGGCAGATTCGGTAACAAACAACGAAGACGACTATTTTTGGACAAATGAGGATTCACAACCTTATCTTTTTGAATCTGAATTTATGGAGGATGAACTACTACTTATAGAAGCCAGCGCGAAGGATGAGTGAGACGGTGGAGCAGATGGAAGCAGAGAGAGTGAGGTGGAAGTGAATCGAAGCTGCAAAATGTGGAACTTGAAGCCAAGTTATTTCGACAGAAATGGATAGCTTACCCATAATTAACCGGAAAAAACATCCCCAGCCAGCTGGACCAAAGAGACAACTGTCCATCGAGTGAGTCACTTTAATATCGATCATGATACATGCATCACATCATGCATGGCTAGCTCAGCTGTATACAAACAAAACATGAAATGTGGGCTAATACTTTACAGACACTGTAATATAATTGTTCATGTTTTTTAGTCAGTACAGATAAGCGTCCTATCGCAGTGTTGTGCATTACAAACTCAAACATGTTTTGTGCTGGCGTAGAAGCTCGCTTATCTCCTGCTGAAGTTAGCCTTTACGGCTAATACCGTAGCACGGCGATGTGTTAGCACGCTAGAAAAATAGTTCCTTTGTGGACATTATAAAACATGTCCAAACACCATACATAATTTTAATTTACACAGATATAAATCCAATGTGTGGTGGGTAATATGCAAAACATTCTCGAAACACTTCCACATGTAGTGTCACTTCTATTGATATTTTTTGGTTCTAATTTTTTTCATTTAAATGGCAAATGGATTATACCTTTATTTCGCTTTTCTACCTTCAAGGTACTCTAAGCGCTTTGACACTTTTTCCACATATACCCATTCACACATACAGTACATTCACACACTGACAGAGGGAGCTGCCATGCAAGGATGGTGGAAGCTGGGATCGAACCTGGAACCCTCAAGTTGCTGTTACGGCCGCTCTACCACCCGAGCCATGCCGTCCCCCAATGTTACTCATTCATTGAGGTGTTATTTATGTTATTACAAAATGCTATTTTATAAGAATTTTCTTGTGACAGTTTTGCTTAATTTCAGATACATTTTCAACATAAATTAATCCATCTGATATTCTAACCATATCGTACCTTACCACTACCAAAGGTTTTTAGAAAAATAATATAAAAACCAGAAAAAATATATAATTTAATGGGGCTGAGCTGTTTGCAACTTGATTTTAATTATATTTTTCAAAAAACAATTATAACAAGAACACAACCAACTAGCTTGTGGTACCAATTGAAGTGAAGTCTTTTCATGCTAAAAAACTTAAGTGGGCGGGATATAATGTTTAAAATAATTTGGAAATTTAGTGCCCTCTAGGCGTCTGGGTAAATGTTGCAAACAGCCCCTTTTAGTGGGGATGAGTTGAGTGGGTCACACACCAACTCAAATCACCACCTGTTGGTCCTGGGACCCACTCAACTCACCCCTTGTGGGTCGTGGGGACTGACTTCTATCTATCAACATCATTGATCATTCTGGCATGTGTATAAGCCCCAATATGATCAGAAATGTAATTGCATGTGATGTGATGTCAGTCATATTATGTGTAACTTAGAATGAGTGTGTAGTACTGTGTACGCCGGCATGATGTAGTATGACTTAACTACAAAAAGCTGTGGGACAGGGACGTTTAATTGAGGGTTGCACTGTGTTTATATGTATGAGTACAAAAGTGTGTCCTAAATTTTTCATTTCGGGGCACCGAGTGATATATATAAATATATATAGTCCATCCATTTTCTACTAGCGTAAAACCTTTCCCAGCTGCACTCGGGCGGAAGGCGAGTTACACCTTGGACAAGTCGCCACCTCATCGCAGGGCCCACACAGATACAGAACATTCACACTGACATTCACACAATAGGGCCAATTTAGTTGCCTATCCCCAGGTGCATGTCTTTGGAGGTGGGAGGAAGCTGAAGTACCTGGAGGGAACCCACGCAGTCCCAGGGAGAACATGCAAACTGTACACAGAAATACTCCGAGAACCTTCGTATTGTGTATCTATGTGGGCTCTGTACCGAGGATGTCGTTGTGGCTTGTACAGCCCTTTGAGACACTTGTGATTTAGGGCTATATAAATAAACATTGATTGATTGATTGAGTGAGGCACACGCTCTAACCACTGTACCACCATTCTGCCCAACATATGTATATATATATATATATATATATATATATATATATATATATATATATATATATATATATATACATACATATATATATATATATATATATATATATATATATATATATATATATATATATATATATATATATATATATATATATATATATATATATATATATATATATATATATATATATATATATATATATATATATATGTATAAGTATATACACATATATATATAAGTAAATACAGTCGAGGTTTCTGTGGTTTATCCGTTATACAGTGCTCAATACCGGGGTAGAGCGGAATGTACGTTAGGTCAGGAAAAAACACAGAGGCTATATCATCCCTACAAGCCTGTTTCGCAGATTTCCCTGCTCGTCAGGAGATTTTATTATATTGCAATATTTTATTGTTTTATTTTAAAAATTCCCTGTATAACGGATAAACCACAGAAACGTATATATATATATATGTCTACACATATACTTATATACATATATATATATATATATATATATGTACACATATACTTATATATATATATATATATATATATATATATATATATATATATATATATATATATATATATATATATATATATATATACAGAGGCTATATCATCCCTACAAGCCTGTTTCGAAGGTTTCCCTGCTCGTCAGGGGATTTTAAAATAAAACTATAAAAGATTGCAATATAATAAAATATGGGCTTGTAGGGATGATATAGCCTCTGTGTTTTTTCCTGACCTAACATATATAAGTAAATACATATATATAAATACTTAATATACTATCATAGAATAATATACTCATATAATATGATATATTAATATATAATATAAATAATGTATATATACACATACACACACACACACACACACAGAGTTATTGCTCAACAACTGTGAATGCCCTGCCATAAACCATCAAACGGAAATAAATGCACCAAGAAATGAGTTGTGGCAATGCTTAAAATGATCAAAATACGGTAAATATTGTACGTGTTACATATTGTTATTAACGTGTCTGTTACTACATTATATATATACTTGCAGTGTGTATACAAAACGTTGATGGAGGGTTTTGAAGTTGTTTTAGAGGGCTTTGAAGGCTACAACGGTGACTCCAAATTGTCACACATCTTCCAAGCGTTTTTTTATCATCTTTAAAATCTCCCCCCCCAAACAATTCTCGTCTCTCATAATTGTGAACAATTGGCAAAAATCCAAAAAAAGTGCAGTTCCCCATTAAAGTACATGAAATTATCATCTGAAAAGTGCAAATATTTTCATGTGGTGATGAGCCACAGCTGGAGAAAAGTTAACTTTCTTTGTGAGGAAGATGCAGAAGGTATAATTAACTTGTTTTGCTTTAGGCTCAGTAGAGGAGAAGACAGAAGTCGATGTTGAGATTATTTCGCCAGTCTGATCATTAGTAGTGGAAGCAGAAAATATAACTGCGGTAGTCTGCTGACCAGCAATAGCATTTATCTTTTTCTTTTGTGGCATTTTTGCGTTCTCTTTCCCTGCTTCCTATCTCGTCAGAAGCAGAATGTATGCGCAGACACCGTCAAAACAAAACTGCGACCACCATTCAGAGTAATTCTCATCACCGCCAATGGTCTGAGTTTACTTATTTCATTACAGCACGTCCACGTAACGTTTAAACACATTTGATAATAATGAGCACAACGTCAAGCAGTGGAAACGTGGCTTTATTTACTATCAAGTTTGTATCTTTAGTTGTCGAAATTAAATTTGCGGTGACTAGCTAATTGGTAGCAGCTAAGCTAGCATGTCGTGAGAGCTGCGATGCTGTGTACACGTGATCACGTCTGCACAGAGCAGATGCGCAGAGGCATGGTAAAGCGCGAGCATGGTCTGCTGACAACAATGCTTCTTTTGCCCAAATCTTACTCAATTTTATCTACTTTTTATGGACTTATTTTAGGCGCAAAATGAGATTGAAAGGGTTGAAATCCGTATTCGCTATTCTAGTCACGTGATCTATTTTTAGTCGCGTATGCGAGTAAATTTGTCGCACTGTACAGCCCTGCCAATGTCGTCAGCGGTATAGATATTTTATTAGGACTCATTATCAATGCCGGCAAAACATTATGGGATCCATTAAAGACTGCATGTTCCATTATTTACATCAAAGCCAGCATGCAAAGGCCTTGTGGGCAAATACCAAAACTGTAGCTTGCTTACAAGGTGGTCGCCTTCAATAAACATTGGACCAATGTAGACAATGCCTTGTGTGTTAGCTCAGTGTTTTTCAACCCTTTTTGAGCCAAGGCACATTTTTTTCATTGATAAAATGCAGAGGCACACCACCAGCAGAAAACATACAAAAATTAAACTCAGTAGCCGATATTGACAATAAAAAATTGTTCTCGCAAGTGTTGGATATGAATTCAAACCATAACCAACCAGGCATCACTATAGCGCTTGTCTCAAAGTAGGTGTACTGTCACGACCTGTCACATCACGCCGTGACTTATTCGGAGTTTTTTGGTGTCTTCATGTGTGTAGTGTTTTAGTTCTTGTCTTGCGCTTCTATTTTGCCTTTTCCTGTTTTGTTGGTATTTTCCTGTAGCAGTTTCATGTCTTCCTTGAGCGCTATTCCCCGCACCTGCTTTGTTTTAGCAATCAAGGCTATTTAAGTTGTCGCTCTCCTTCTTTGCGGGGACATTGTTGATTGTCATGTCATGTTTGGATGTACTTTTTGGACGCTGTCTGCTCCTCACGCAGTAAGTATTTGCTGTCGTCCAGCATTCTGTTTTTGTTTACTTTGCAACCAGTTCAGTTTTAGTTTTGTTTTGCATAGCCATCCCTAAGCTTCAATGCCTTTTCTTAGCGGCACTCGCTTTTTGTTTATTTTTGGTTTAAGCATTAGATACCTTTTTACCTGCACACTGTCGTCTGCATATTGTGATCACGACAAACCATGTTCCCGACATCTACAAAGCAATTAGCTACTTGCTGCCACCTACTGATATGGAAGAGGATAACATGGTTACTCTGCCGAGCTCTAGACAGCACCGACAGTCAACAACGGCACATTTGCAGATTATTATTACTGCTTTGCAAAAAATATTTTTAACCCAAATAGGTGAAGTTACATATTCTCCCACGGCACACCAACTGTATCGCACAGTGGTTGAAAAACACTGTGTTAGCTGATGTGTCCACCCTAAAATGTTCACTGCTCACCAGTTCTGTGTGTGTGACAGGCAGGATGGTGAGCGGCCCATCAAGTTTCGGGGGGCTGCCCAGATCCTGGCTGTGGGATGAAAGGGGTGTAGGTTTTCCCTCAAATTTGCGGATTTGACGTTCCCCTTTAGCTGTGGCCCCAGCACTGAGCTTGCGAACTGGGTTTGTGAGCCATTTTTTCAGGGTGCTGACAGAACGCTTGGAGCCAGGGGAGCTGGGGGCCGAGCTGCCTGAAGCCTGTGGGGGCAGGGACGCCACAGAGGTAGAGATGCTGCCCTCACTGCCTGCTGCCGAATACGAGTCTGTAGGAGGAGCAAAAAGAGCAATGGGCTATTGGTATCACACTGGGTCTCTAAGGCTACCTTGCTCCGCATGTTCACGTTGCAAGAATCATTGAATCAATTAATCTATGAGAAAAAAACAAGCCCGGCATTTTGTGAACGCCAAGTGGATCATAAGTGAGGGCAGTGGTGCAGGTCGGCAGGAGGTGGCCGAAGGACTGGAAGCAAAAGAGAAATAAAAACAAAGAGTGGATATATAAAAATAGCCTGCCCCCTAAGACGCAGCTGTGCTACTGTGAGCTGAGCTGTGAAGCACACTCTGTTTACAGGAAGCCGAGCATTTTCAGCTTTTAGCATTTAATCATATGATTGACACACGTGTAGACGCAAGGTAGAACATTGAGATTAGCTCAGTATATGACATATATATATTAATGTACTCCAGAGACGTTGTGATGTCACCAGTAGAAAGGAAGTGACCCACGGGTTGGCGGGGAAGTGGACTCCCACTTTGATTCCACTATAGAAAATAGATACGTGGTTTGGACTGTTTGTTTTTTTGGCCTTTTCCCCCATTTCCGTCCTGTCTCATCCTCCCAAGCCCTGTGGCCCTTTTTCCGTCTTCCTCAAGCTCAAAAGTATAACTTGCTTCTCAGCGTGAGTTGAATGTCTGGAGTGTTTTATCGGTTCAGTTATGCGTCACGTACATCTTTTTAACCCTGGCCTGACCTTTGACTCTTGATCCCGACTTAACAGTGTTCTTACTGTATTTCTAAACCAAAACCAAACATTTTATTTGCATATTTATCACCTCTTCAATATTGTGAACGGAGCTTAACAAAATTCTAGGAGCAGTCAGTAAGGTACGGAGCCCCTAAAGGGACATGGGAATTTATTTTTTTTTAGACATGTATCTCGTGGCCACGAGAAAGTATCTCGTGGCCACGAGAAACTTTTTATAAAAAAATAAATAATAATAATAATTATTATTTTTATTTTTTTAATAAAAAGTTTCTCGTGGCCACGAGAAAGCATTGGATGCGTGCTGATGGTTTGGTGTGTGTTAAAATGGCAGTTTAGGAGTTAATATGGCTGTATTTCCAATTAGGACTTTCCCCCATGTGTGTTGTGGCAAAATGTGAATGCTTGATTAGTAGGTGTGAGACAAACACTTTATCTTCCTGGTTATTGTAACGCTACGTGTTTGACATTATTTAAGACTTTATCATGCCCGGGAAAGGACAGTTTTCCTCTTCTGTGGCTGTGGGGGGTGGGCGTGGCTTGCGGACCTGCAGCGAAGCGGAGTGTGTCAGTTAGTCCGATGTTGATGTGATCAAACTTCTTTCTTGCTTGGAAGATACACACACAATTGTAGCTGTTATTTCTTCCTGCAAATAATAAATATGTACAACGTGTTTGGATGTATTCATTTATGTAAAATTGTCATTAAATGTAATATTGCCTGACAAAAAGTGATTCGACGTACGTAATATTTTGATATTTACACATCGCATATTTACACACGCGCATCTGACTAGAATACCCCACTGGTGGGGAATAGAGACATGGCAGGTGGGGCGCGAGGAACGGGAGGAAATTTCACTTTGATTTTTTTAATTTTTTTATTATTATATTCTTTGATTTTTTTTTTTACTATGCTTTCATTTTCTATACACACTGGAAATCACTTTGTGATTCTGTCTGTGAAATCCGCTATATAGATAAATGTAAATTACTTATTTTTCCTGTAGGCTTTACATTTCTAGGTAGGAGCGAAAGTTTACTGACATAGCAACAGTAACTAATGGGGGCGGGGCTAAGCGGAAGTTTGTGAATGGCGAGTCACTGTGCGAGGATTTGCTGTTTTGCAAATACATAAAAAATAGAGCCACTGCTGATGAGCTGTTCAAGATAATGGACAGTTTCCTCAAAGAACACGACCTTAAATGGGAAAACTGTGTGGGCTTTTGCTCTGATGGCGCGCATGGCAAAGTCAAGAAACGGGCTGCAGGCTCTAATAAAGAGGGTTGCGCCAAATGCGCATTGGACACAATGTGTCATTCACCGGGAAACACTCGCGTCAAGGCAGCTCAGCCCCGAATTCAATGAGGTTTTAACAGTGGCAGTGTCAAGCCTGCAACCCCGATTTGAAAAGCTGTGCAGTGCAAAACAGGCTCATTGCAGCCACTAATGCTGGAGTACTGTAAAACTCATGTTCACTTGCCCTGTCCTCCTTTTTTTGGCAAAGATTGCAAAGTGGCACTTTTATTTTAATTTATTATTGAACTTGATGCAAGTTATTTGATTTATAATTGAACTTGATGCAAGTTATAACACTTTTATTTGATTTATTATTGAACTTGATGCAAGTTATAACACTTTTTTTGATTTATTATTGAACTTGATGCAAGTTATAACACTTTTGTTTTATTTATTATTGAACTTGATGCAAGTTATAACACTTTTGTTTTATTTATTATTGATTAAAAAAAAACTTGATGCAAGTTATTTGATTTATTATTGAACCTGATGCAAGTTATAACACTTTTATTTGATTTATTATTGAACTTGATGCAAGTTATAACACTTTTTTTGATTTATTATTGAACTTGATGCAAGTTATAACACTTTTTTGATTTATTATTGAACTTGATGCAAGTTATAACACTTTTGTTTTATTTATTATTGAATTGATGCAAGTTATTTTATTTGATATTGAACTTGATGCAAGTTATACCACAGCTGCACAGTTATTTTATTTATTATTGAACTTGATTTTATTTTATGTTATTGAGTTTGAATGTATAAAACTTGATGTTACTTGATGTTCGATCAATTTGAAAATGTTAAGCTTGGCATTAGCGTTCTGTTGGGGCGATGGGGGCAGGTGGGGCTTGAAAACTCCCCCTTGTCCAAAGTGGGGGATGACAAAAAAAAGTTTGAGAACCACTGCTTTAGGGGCTCCGTAGTAAGGTACTGTGAAGGTACTTTTGTAATTGTTGCTGTTTTGAGTAACAGCAATGTGTAATGTCTTGTGATTTATGTATTCTTGACCTGTTGAAAATGTTTACTGTACTAACCTGCCTTAGGACAACGGATGAAAATTAGCTATTGTGCTAACTCCGGCGTATTCACATTGTTGCTCTATGTTGATGAATATGCATTGTCCTAATTTAAATAAATAAATAAATGTAAAGGGATCTTTAAAGGCAAATAATCCATAAGTATTTATAATTTTTCAAGGTCAAACAGCATTTCCCCATTTAATAGCTTCAGGAGTGTATAATACTACAGCTGTGGGTTTGCATAAAGAAAAATTTAAAAAAATAAAAATAAAAATTCAATTTAACACATCACACTTAGTAGCCATACATAAAGTTAGATAGTATATATTTTGCAGCTGCTAACAAAAAGCCTGCAAGGTTATTCCACAACAAGAATATACTGGTAAGTTCTAGGGTTATTGGTTGCGTTTTCGATCATTTTACTCTTATTCTATTGTTGTATTTTTGTATTGGTATTTTCCTGCTATTTGTTTTTCTGATCTGTCATTTCCTGATTGCGAGAATGGCGGGTACCAGGAAGCATATCTGTTTCAGGTCTGTAATTAGGCCTATTTATGCTAGCTGTATGCACGTAGTCAGTGCAGGTTCGTCCAAGTACATGGCAAGGACTACTGGATCTCTTCTCTACCTCTGAAGCCCTCGTCATTCCTTCTTTTTTCCAACCAGCCCAGAAAGGTATCGTGCATTTCCATAAGCTCAGTAATGTTCTAGTTTTTTTTGCCTCCTGTTTCCGTTCTTGCTGCTTATAGTCTCTTCTTGTATTTTTCTTTTTTGCCTTGTTTATGGACAGATTCTACTAACCACTGAGCTACACCTTTGGTTACCATGTTTCCCTAGGCTTTTGCTACACCTTTTGTTTGGACTCATACCTTGTGAAGTACATTTTGTGGATAACCCTGAGTTTATTGAAATCATTAAAGACTTTTGTTTATGCAAACAACTCTGCCTTGCATCTTGGATTCCGCTGCACTGCTCACCGTAACAGATAGACTCCTCTAAAACCCCAGCATGTGTCGCCACAGGTACCACCAACTGCACTTCTCAGTAAAGACCAGATCAGAGCCAGGCAGAATGGTGATTGAACAAGAGGACACAGAGCATTAAGGCTTCTCTGACCTTGAAATGTTCTATATGTGGTGTATCACGATGTAAACGTGTATACATGTTCAAGATTGATAAATAAGACACAAACCAAGAATATATAATTGAGTAAAAAAATAATTTCAAAAGAGTATTGTTTTGGGGGCCGCGACTCCAGAAAGCTAAGGACCAAGGCGGCCTGACTTCTCCCTTCACTTATTTTGTATATTCCGGAGAACAACGTATTCTACAGTAAATATTTGATTTTGGTCTATTTGGTCAGAGTTACAGGCACGCTCTGCTGTTTTTAAGGACCCTCAAGGAGTGCCTTAAGAAACGCCTAAGTTATGTAAACCAAACTTTTGGCTCAGTGTTTTACGTTTGCTAGCAAGGTTAAATATCAATGGAAGGATCTGCCAATGTGTTTACGGTAGTGTTGCAACGATACCAATATTTTGGTACCGGTACCGGTACTAAAATTATTTTGATACTTTTCAGCACTTTTCTAAATAAAGGGGACCACAAAAAAATTGCATTATTGGCTTTATTTTAACAACAAATCTTAGGGTACATTAAACATATGTTTCTTATTGCAGTTAAGTCCTTAAATAAAATTGTGAACATACAAGACAACTTATCTTTTAGTAGTAAGTAAACAAACAAAGGCTCCTAATTAGTCTGCTGACATATGCAGTAACATATTGTATCCTTTATTATTCCATTATTTTGTCAAATTTTTTAAGGACAAGTGGTAGAAAATTAATTATTAATCAACTTGTTCATTTACTGTTAATATTTGCTTACTTTCTCTTTTAACTCTTTCTGTCTACACTTCAGTTAAAAAGTAATAATCACTTATTCTTCTGTTGTTTGATACTTTACATTAGTTATGGATGATACCACAAATTTTACATTTTGATGCCGGTGAGCTGCGGTGTGTAGTGAAGCATGTTTAGCTATTCCTCGTCCTGCAGGGATGATACTTGTAAGAAACTTACTTTATTTGTCACCATGGAGACAGGGATTAGTGGTTTTGAAGTAGCTAAAACACTGCCGACGGCGGATGGACTTTAGCCGCTAGCTAGCTAGCCATGTCTCAAAGCATCACTTCCTGAGGATGTTTCAGTGTTATAGCTTAACCTTTATCGTTATTTTTTAAGCCAAAATGCGTCCGTTCTTCCTTTTCTGTCCACAGACTGTGTCTGCTTGTAAGTACTCCGTGATTGTGCACAGCTGAACATGCTCGTCTGCTCGTAAAACCAGCAATGTTAAAGTTAAAGTTAAAGTACCAATGATGGTCACACACACACTAGGTGTGGTGAAATTATTCTGTGCATTTGACCCATCACCCTTGATCACCCCCTGGGAGGTGAGGGGAGCAGTGGGCAGCAGCAAAGGCCGCGCCCGGGAATGTCACGACGTGACTTCGACGCGGGCGCGGGCGCGGGGGTGCTGGACCGGTACGTTTCAGAGACGGTATAGTACCGAAAATGATTCATTAGTATCGCGGTACTATACTAATACCGGTATACCGTACAACCCTAGTTTACAGTGGTCCAAGTTCCTCTATACATCAGGAGCACTCTAATGTTTTTAGGAATTTTCTGCAATGTAGGAGATGATGCTTAATTTACAAAAGCGACTGAAAGTTGTTACATTTGTGGTTGTGTGACATAAAAAGCCTCAAGTAATGCCCGCATCATCAAACTGGAGGGAGGTTTGTGTTTCCCAGTGGTCCCATGCATGGGCTTAGCCTGGCCGAGTTGAAATGGTTGCAGTGCAGTCACAGCCACAGCCAGTAACACCATTTCCTAACCACCTCCAGACAGCAGCAGAGGACAGCAGCAGAGGTGAGAAGCGGAATAGAGACTGACATATATTCAACAAGCTATTGACACAAAGTATCACAAACACGTGAAAAGTCTTCATCAGAATGAAACAACAGCTCAGACTGATTTACAGATTTATGATGCGCTGGGCGCACATAATCGACAAGATTCATCCCGTAGACACCTGTCACCATAGCAACTCTGCTGATTCCCTGCTCACCCAGGAGAGCTTCATCTCAGTATGGTTATAAAACATTATACAAGGTACCAGCATTACATCTGTGGCATCGTTTAGCCTCGGAAACAGAGAAACAAAGAGAAATGACAAGCTCCCCTACTGTGGAACATGGTCCCCCGACAACTCTGATAGATGAGAGCATTTTACATGAAACACCCACACTGTGGAACTTGGGAGAAAAGAGGATTCCCATTCTCCCTCCGCCCTGTTGCATGCTGATACTGCCTAGTGGCATTCATTTTCATAATGGGGCTTCGAAGCAAATATTACCTACAGTGATTTAGTTAATGCAGCTTAACTATTATTTATGTGCTTGTGACATGCATGAGTTTGAGCAGCAGGCCGGCATCAAGCTGGTCTAATTTTTGCATTATTTTATATACATTTATTTTGATTGAAATTACTCCTGTTGCCCACTCACTCACACGATAACACCCTCGAAGCAAGTTTCTGGTCAAGAGATGAACATTTGACCAGCAACTGGCACTGGTGCAATTAAGGAACAACGTTTCGTTACCCAGTTCTTTGTCATGACGCGGAGTCGATCCCAGGTTTCCACTGCAGCTGGAGCTGCAGGCACCTCTGCTAACCCCTCTGCTGGCAGGACGCTCAAACACACCCACACAGCAACAAGTCTGCAAGCAATCACTGATCAGCACACCTGGACTTGACGAGGGGGAGCGGCATAAAGACCAGCGGACCCAAGGAACCTTTGCCAGAATGTCGCTAACCTTCCAGTAAGCATCACGTCTGGCATTCCTTTTCCCAGTGATTTCCTCGTCCTTGTTTTGCTCTATTTCTCCGTGTTTCCCCCTGGTTCATGCCCTTTTGTATTTCCACAGTGACTCTCCTGACCTCCGTGATCGTGCCTTGTCACTCGACACCCATCCGGATTCCTAACTGCCCACCTCGATCCACGACCTCCCTGCTCGGACCCAGACCACGCTGCCCTGCTCTTGTCCACGACCACTTGCCTGTCCATGAACTGCCTCTTCGCCTTTGCCCCCTTGGATACGACGAAAGATACAACCAACATTTACAGACAACAACCCTTGGTAACATTTACATTATAATTTTACACATAGTCAACACTCACTCACTTTGAGTAGCATACACACGCCACGTATTCATCTAAGGTTTTTCCAATAAACCTTGTAAACCGCAGTCCTGCCCTGGTTGTCGCCTCCTTCCCTTCTCTGAGATACAACAGTACGTTCTGGCCAACAACATGTCGGAACCAGGCGACAGCAGCAAGTCCTAGGCCCAGATAGCCATATCTTCCGACCTAGCTATCCTTAGCTCCGTCGTTAGCGAACACCAGGTTCGGTTTACTGCCCTTGAGGATCATCTTGAGAGAGCTTTTACCAGACTGTATTCCAAGCTGGACAACATGTGCCCCGGGGCCAGTTCTGGACCGGTGGTACCTACACGTGCTTCTCCAGTTCTTGGACCCGAACACAGCATTTTGGAACGAGAGCCCAGGATTGCCAGCCCTAAACCCTTTGAAGGGGACTTTGAACTTTGTAGAGGGTTCTTGGTACAATGTGACCTCATTTTTCGGCACCAGCCCTCCCGTTATTCCTCAGACGGCGCCAAGATTGCATTTATTTTTTCCTTACTTTCCGGCCCGGCTCTCAAATGGGCTACAGCTGCAGTTGACAGGACCATTGGGCTCAACTCCGACTATTCTGCGTTCCGTGCAGAATTTCGGGCTGTCTTTGATCACCCCAAGGATGGGGGGGACGCGGCCGGACGTCTGCACTCCATCTCGCAGGGTTCACGTTCCGTGGCAGCCTACACCTTAGAGTTCCGGACTTTGGCGGCAGACAGCGGTTGGGATGACCGGGCACTCCAAAGCGCATTCCGTCGCGGCCTTTCCGATGAAATTAAGGACGGTCTACTGAGGGACAGACCCACGTCCTGCAAAGACCTCATTGAACTGGCCCTCCAATTTGACATTCGACTTTGTGAATGAGCAGCAGAGCGAGGTCAGAGAGGTGCCTCTAGGAACCAGACTTGGCCTACCTTCAAGACAGAGGTGGACCCATACCGGCCTACAACTACTACAATGGCACCCCGGAGCCCATGCAGTTGGGTAGGACACGGTTACCCATTGAGGAAAGGGAGAGGAGGTACAGGCAGCGTCTCTGCCTCTACTGCGGTCTAGCAGGACACGTCCGATATAATTGTCCAGCGAGACCAAAAGATCAGGCTCACCAGCAGAGGGGATCCTGGTGAGCCATACTTTATTTCCCCGTAAAGAGGAAAACCCTGACATTCTGCTACCCGCTACTTTGGCCTGGGACAAGAGGAGCATTCAAGTGAAGGCATTTGTGGACTCGGGAGCTGACGAGAGTTTGTTGGACTACACGTTCGCCCGGGAGATGGGCGTTCCCCTGATATCCTTGGACAAGACACTGCCTGCACAGGCTCTAGATGGACGACCATTGGGCCCCATCAAGTACCGCACGGAGCCCCTTTCCATGACCATTTCTGGAAATCACAGAGAAACCATTAGTTTATGGGTGCTAGAAGCTCCGGTAGCCCCACTGGTACTTGGAAGATCTTGGCTTTGTCACCACAACCCCCATATATCTTGGTCTTCTGGCAGAATTCTAGCTTGGAGTACACCCTGCATGGCCAACTGTCTTGGGTCAGCATCTCATCCGGTCTACCACTCCACTACCACGACTCCCCATGCCGATCTATCTCTGGTTCCAGCTTGCTACCATGACTTAGCCGAGGTCTTCAGCAAGGTACGTGCCCTGGGATTACCCCCTCATAGACCTTATGATTGTGCCATCGAGTTACTCCCTAACGCTACCTTGCCGTCTAGTCGCCTATACAACTTGTCTCTTCCAGAGAAGGAAGCTATGAGGAACTACATCACCGAGGGCCTTGCCTCGGGCATCATAACACCATCCAAGTCTCCACTGGCGGCGGGATTCTTTTTCGTGGCCAAGAAGGACGGATCCCTTCGTCCCTGCATTGACTACCGTCACCTTAACAACATCACCATTAAGAATAAGTACCCTCTTCCTCTACTCAACTCATCTTTTGAACCTTTGGCACCTGCTACCATATTTACCAAACTGGATCTCCGTAACGCCTATCACTTGGTCCGGATCAAAGAGGGAGACGAGTGGAAGACTGCTTTCAACACTCATATGGGGCATTATGAGTACCGAGTGATGCCTTTTGGACTCACCAACGCACCTGCCGTTTTCCAAACTCTTGTCAATGACATTCTTCGGGACATGCTGGACCAATTCGTGGTAGTATACCTAGATGATATTCTCATTTTCTCCCGTAACCTCTCTGATCACCAAAGACATGTTCGACTTGTCCTGCAACGGCTTTTGGAAAACTGTCTATTTGTTAAGGCAGAAAAGTGCTGTTTCCACTCCTCTTCGGTGGAGTTCCTCGGTTTCGTGGTCGAAAGGGGTCACATAAGGCCAGACCCGAAGAAGGTGGAGGCCGTGGTGAAGTGGCCGCAACCTACTACTAGGACGGAACTTCTGAGGTTCCTCGGCTTCGCTGGCTTCTACCGTCGCTTCATTCAAGACTTCAGTAGAGTTGCGGCACCACTACATTCGCTTACGTCTACTAACGTTCCTTTTGTGTGGACTCTTTTGGCGAGGAAGGCCTTCGAGGAGTTAAAGGAGCGTTTTGTTTCTGCCCCCATTCAAGTCCATCCTGACTTAGAAACTGCTTTTTTGGTGGAGGTTGACGCCTCAGACTCTGGGATTGGGGCTATTCTCTCTCAACGGTCCAAAAGTGACAATTTGGTTCACCCTGTTGCTTTTTTCTCCAGGCGCCTGACCCCGGCCGAACAGAATTATGATGCTGGGAATAGAGAATTACTCGCAGTCCATGAGGCCCTGGTGGAATGGAGACACTGGTTGGAAGGAGCTAGACACCAGTTTCAGATCCTAACCGACCACAGTAACCTTCTACACATCCGTGCTGCCAAGAGGATCAACAACCGCCAGGCAAGGTGGCAGCAGTTTTTCTCTCGCTTCAATTACGTGCTTTCTTTCAGACCTGGGTCCAAGAACACTAAGGCTGACGCACTGTCCCGGTTATATCTGAAAGAACCTACCGGTCCGGCAGTGGCAGAACCCATCCTTCCTTCCACTCGTATCATTGGGATGGTAATTTGGAAAGTGGAGGACCTAGTTAAGGCTGCACTGCGTTCCAATCCAGGACCGGGAGGTGGACCTCCCAACAAACTGTTCGTCCATCGGGAGTTACGACCCAGGGTCCTGGATTGGGGGCACTCTAGCCTGTTCTCATGCCATCCTGGCTTTCAACGAACCCTATCACTGCTGCGAAGACGTTTTTGGTGGCCATCAATGGCCAAGGACACTCGTGAGTTCATCGCTGCTTGTTTAACTTGTGCCCGTAGTAAGATGTCACACAGGCCTCCTGCTGGTCTTCTTCACCCTCTCTCCATTCCTGCCCGTCCTTGGTCACACATCGCCCTGGATTTTGTCACAGGATTTCCAGCCTCCAGAGGTAACACCACTGTCCTTACTATTGTAGACCGTTTCTCCAAAGCAGCCCATTTTGTTCCACTGCGAAAGTTACCTTCTGCCTCAGAGACTTCAGACCTCCTCACACTTCACGTCGTCAAACAACATGGTATTCCGATGGATATCGTTTCTGACCGAGGCCCTCAGTTTACATCGCATGTATGGAGAGCCTTCTGCAAGGGTATCGGGGCCTCGGTCAGCCTCACATTGGGATACCATCCCCAGAGCAACAGGCAGGCTGAAAGAACTAATCAAAGCTTGGAGACCATGCTCCGATGTGTCGCCAGTCATCAACCCATGTCCTGGAGCAAGTTTTTGCCATGGGTGGAGTTTTCTTATAACTCCTTGAAGAGCTCCGCTACCGGTATGTCCCCATTTGAGTGCTCATTAGGTTATCAACCCCCTTTATTTCCCCAACAGGAACTGGAAATCGCTGTTCCCTCTACTAGAGCTCATATTAGACGGTGTCAGAGGGTGTGGAGAGCCGCTCGTGCAGCTTTGGAAAGAGCATCTGAGAAAATGTGTCGCAACGCCAACCGTCATCATATTCCAGCCCCGTCCTATAAACCAGGACAACAAGTGATGCTTCTCACTAAGGACCTCAGTCTCCAGGTACCATCTAGAAAATTGGCTCCCCGTTATGTTGGTCCGTTCTCCATCATTTCTATCATAAACCCTGTATCTGTTAAATTGGCTCTCCCACCCTCGGTCAAGCGGCATCCTGTTGTCCATGTTTCCCAGATTAAACCGGTAGCGGAGAGCGCTCTGTCCCCTCCTGTCCCTGCCCCCCCACCCTCTAGGTTTTTGCCTAATGGAGATCAGGTTTGGACGGTCAAGGAGATCCTCAGGGTCCGTCGACAAGGTAGGGGGCTTGTTTATCTGGTCGACTGGGAGGGATATGGATCTGAAGACAGATCATGGGTGCCAGCCTCCTACCTTGCCGATCCCTCACTTCTAGGGGACTTCTACCGTGCCAATCCTGATGCTCCTCGGCGCTCGTCGGGGGCCTCGCATAAGGGGGGGGGTACTGTCATGACGCGGAGTCGATCCCAGGTTTCCACTGCAGCTGGAGCTGCAGGCACCTCTGCTAACCCCTCTGCTGGCAGGACGCTCAAACACACCTCTGCTCACACTGAGCACAACATGCCCACACAGCAACAAGTCTGCAAGCAATCACTGATCAGCACACCTGGACTTGACGAGGGGGAGCGGCATAAAGACCAGCGGACCCAAGGAACCTTTGCCAGAACGTCGCTAACCTTCCAGTAAGCATCACGTCTGGCATTCCTTTTCCCAGTGATTTCCTCGTCCTTGTTTTGCTCTATTTCTCCGTGTTTCCCCCTGGTTCATGCCCTTTTGTATTTCCACAGTGACTCTCCTGACCTCCGTGATCGTGCCTTGTCACTCGACACCCATCCGGATTCCTAACTGCCCACCTCGATCCACGACCTCCCTGCTCGGACCCAGACCACGCTGCCCTGCTCTTGTCCACGACCACTTGCCTGTCCATGAACTGCCTCTTCGCCTTTGCCCCCTTGGATACGACGAAAGATACAACCAACATTTACAGACAACAACCCTTGGTAACATTTACATTATAATTTTACACATAGTCAACACTCACTCACTTTGAGTAGCATACACACGCCACGTATTCATCTAAGGTTTTTCCAATAAACCTTGTAAACCGCAGTCCTGCCCTGGTTTTCGCCTCCTTCCCTTCTCTGAGATACAACATTCTGCTTTCTAAAAAAACTACTGCTTCCAATAGTCACATGACTTAAATTAGGATAATGGCTTTCTGCCGATATCCAATATTCCGATATTGTCCAACTCTTAATTACCGATACCGATATTAACCGATACCAATATATACAGTCGTGGAATTAACACATTATTATGCCTAATTTGGACAACCAGGTATGGTGAAGATAAGGTCCTTTTTAAAAAAATTTACAAAATAAAATAAGATAAATAAATTAAAAACATTTTCTTGAATAAAAAAGAAAGTAAAACAAAATAAAAACAGTTATATAGAAACTAGTAATTAATGAAAATTAGTCAAATTAACTGTTAAAGGTTATTACTATTAGTGGACCAGCAGCACGCACAATCATGTGTGCTTACGGACTGTATCCCTTGCAGACCAGTGTTTCCCACACATTCATTTATTTGTGGCGGCCCGCCACGAAAGAATTACGTCCGCCACAAATTTTATTTTTAAAAATTTTTTTTTTCTTTTTTTTTTTTTGTCCTGTCCAGCTTCTCAGGCAAATCATATAGTTGATGTAGATGCCCATATAGGCTGTTCAGATTTACTTTACAAAAGAGAAGTGTAGGATACTTCTCTTGTTGCCTTATTTGTATTTGACCACTACTGTTTTCTGTTTATTTGTTACTGACTGGGGCAGGACACCTCTGCCTCTGTTTCACTTTATGTTGCTGGTAAATAATATGGTTGTAGTAGTAGGCTAAAGTTAAATTATTTAGTACGCACTAATTAAAGGGGCAGAGCTTTAAAATACATTTTAGCTTTTATATTTTCTAAGATATATTTTTTGTAAGAACCACAATTAATAAATATATTTCAGTGAATAACTTATTGTTCAAATCTGTATATAAATATGTACATAAAGTGTTGTAATTATATTGTAAAATGGATGGATGGATGGATGGATGGATGGATGGATGGATGGATGGACGTTTAAAACAAAACTGTTATTATTAGTTAGTAAGTATACATTTTTTGAGCCTTTTTAGAGAAAATCATATCATTGTAGTAAATTACGCAAATTACTCGATGATGTCATGGTGACCACGCCCATAGCCACGCCCATAGCCACGCCCCCACCGCCACAGGTATCTTGGCAGTTTATGGGAAACACTGCAGACTGACCATGTTCAAAATAACCTAATACCATAAAACCATAAACCGATATATATGCATATTCCAAAGACAGGTTTGATTAAGAATCAGAAGAACAAACAGTTGATGCGCAGACAAAAGTATATTGCCAAATACTGTAGTGTTAAAGTGTTTTTGTAGATCCGAGTGAGCTAAGATCGTTCTGACAAAGCTTTTATAATGAAACATGGCAGAAACCCAAGATCCTTACTCTGCTGATTAAAATCATTGGTTGACTGTCTCGGGCAGGACTTGCCCAGACATGCAGAGAGAGAAAATATCTGATTGAATATTCCTCAGAGGGTCACAGACATTTGACTGAATCAATGCTGTTGTGGTTTTGAGACAGAAAACTGGAGGGCAAGCAAATATTAAATCACACAAGCAAACAGCTTTGAGTGACTGGAGAGATGGATGGGCGGTGACCATTCTCCCTGCAGAAGTTTGATCCAACTTCCCTTTATTATCGATCACTTTAAGAGCTGCTGAGTTGACGAATCAGGCTAAAAGCGTGCACGGTAATGGAGTAAACTTGTTCACAGTAGATCCACTTTGGAGGTCTCTGCCGTTTAGCCCATTTGGGACTCCACCTTTGCACAACAGCAACACATAAGAAGCAGAGGCATGGCAAGTACGCAGGTGGCTTTGAATTCACCACAGATGTAAACATCTCCAGCTGAGGCACAGCCAATCAATGACAACACCTCCAGATTACAACCGTGGGTGTCCAGCAGTATGATGGGCTCACTAACAACACCACCTTCTATCTCATCTACCTTACTCTTCTGACTTTATTTTTTTTATATCACTATCGGTATATTGCATTTCACCCACTCAGAGGAAATGGACACTCAGCTAGTAGGATGTGCAGACTGAAAACGAGACAACAAGGCACTTAGTACCGGAGTCATATGGACTGGAAAACCCTGAACTGTATTCTGATGGACTCTTACAGATTACATGCTGTCATTCTCAGGGAACATACCATTTAGACCGAGGGTGTCAAACTACGGCCCATGGGCCAAGTGCGGCCCACCGGCGTCTTAAATCTGGCCCGCAAGACATCACAAGTTTAATAAGAAGTCTGGCCGAAGGTGTGTCTTTAGTCTACTTTTATTCACCTGAGAGTTCAGTCACTGCAATTTTACTGCCATTTTGCAGTCAATGTAAGTATTTATTGTCAATGACTACAAGTTTTATTTTGAAGTGTAATGAATTTATATGAACCAATCCAAACAACATTTTGCACTCATGAAGCAAATAAATTAAAACCAACAGAAAGTTAACACATGTTGCATATAAAACACCTCCTGCTCATTAACTCTGTGGACATTATAAAACATGAGAAAGCACCATACATAACTTAAAATTACACCTATTAAAAGCCACCCCAATGCGTGATAGGTAATATGCAAAACACTCTCTCCATACTTGACTATGTTTGCCGCATTTAGCTGCTTGATATTTCTGACTGATTGCAACGTGTTAAGGTCGTCTTGGATATAAAAAAGGTCGGAGTCTGACCTTCACATACTCTTAATATTCAATGTTTTATGAATTATACTTCGTATTGTAGTGTCGTCACAGTCTGATGTGGGAAGTGTTACAGTTGAAGCAGATAAAATAGTGTTGCTGTTTAGTCTGTTAAAGCTTGCTGAAACCAATGGAAACTGAAGTGTTTCTGATCATTTACTGATAATATTGTAAATCCTGCATTCCTAATTTATTTTACAAATGATTGTTGTTACGTCGCAATCGCTGTATGGCGAAAAAAAAGCATTGTAATGTGTGTATTACGGTTGTACGGTATACCGGTACTAGTATAGTATCGCTGTACTAATGAATCAAAAATGGTACTAAACTCTGTTTGAAAAGTACCGGTTCCCCATATTTTTTATTAACGGCCATGACGGCACGTCGTCACGTCATGACATTGCTGCTTTACGAGCAGACAAGCATGTTCGGCAGCGCACAATCACAGAGTGCTTACAAGCAGTGCTTACAAGCAGACAAGGTGTGTAGACAGAAAAGGGAGAACGGACGCATTTTGGCCTAAAAACTAAAGATAAAGGTGAAACTATAACACTGAAACGCCCTCACAACGAGGTGCTTTAAGACATGGCTAGCTAGCTAGCAAGCTAAAATCCATCTGCAGTCAGCAGTGTTTTAGCTACTTCTAAATCACTAATCCTCGCCTCCATGGCGACAAATGAAGTACGTTTCTTACAAGTATCATCCCTGCAGGACGAGGAATAGCTAAAGATGCTTCATTACACACCGTAGCTCACCGGCGTCACTGCTAATGATGCCGTTCCTGAATGCCATGGGGGACATCCCCTGTAATGATATCAAGTACAAGAGCGTATCTAGTCGCTACTTTTTTTTATCGTCACAAAATCTTTTTTCATTTAAAAAAATTCTTATTATGTTTATAAACTCAGGAAATATGTCCCTTGACACATGAGGACTTTGAATATGACCAATGTATGATCCTGTAACTACTTGGTAAATTTGTGGGATCATCCAAAACTAATGTAAAGCATCCAAACAAAAGAAGAATATGTGTTTATTACATTTTAACAGAAGTGTAGCTAGAACATGTTGAAACGGGAAAATAACCAGATATTAGTAAATGAACAAGTGTATTAATAATACATTTTTACAGCTTGTCCCTCATAATTTTGACAAAATAATAGAAAGAGAAATGACACAATATGTTACTGCATACGTCAGCAGACAAATTAGGAGCTGTCACACCAAATTTATTCCCCCTACAAAAACCTCCCCCCCCCCCCCCCCCCCATTTACTTCCGGGGCTGCGTCCAATAAAATCACAAAGTTGCCGGGGTTCCTTAACCAGCATGCGACTGTGCAGTTTCGCGCCTGTACAAAAAAAAAAAACAATAATCGATTTCTTCAGATTCCAGCAGCTGTCAAAGACGAAGTATCCTTCCAGCGACGGGCAGTCAAAGCCGAAGTGCTATCGATCGCTGTCAATGACGTAAGAGGAAACATGACCACGGAAGTAAATGGGGGGGGGAGGTTTTTGTAGGAGGAAGAAATTTGGCGTGACAGAGCCTTTGTTTGCTAACTTACTACTAAAAGACAAGTTGTCTAGTATGTTCACTATTTTATTTAAGGCCAAAATTGTTCTTCGCTTGCATTAAGAAACATATGTTTAATGTACCGTGAGATTTTTTGTTAAAATGAAGCCGATAATGCTATTTTTTGTGGTCCCCTTTATTTAGAAAAGTATCAAAAAGTATCAAAATACATTTTGGTACCGGTAACAAAATATTGTTATCTGGACAACCCTAGTGTGTATGTGTGTCTATAGGTCTGTGTTTAAGCATGCATGCGTGAGTGTGTGTGTGTGTGTGTGTGTGTGTGTGTGTGTGTGTGTGTGTGTGTGTGTGTGTGTGTGTGTGTGTGTGTGTGTGTGTGTGTGTGTGTATAACAGGGAAATTAGGGATTTACCGCTGTTTGTACTGTATTCTTACATGTTTGGTAAAATTCCCTCTTCAATTTGGTGGGATAAGGCAATTAGTTCCCAATCAATTTATTTCTCGTTTTACTAAGACATTATGGACACTTCCAGCTTTGTGGGAACAGTTTGGGAAAGGAGAACAAAGGTCAGTTTGCACATACATTTCGCCGTCGCTCTCCACAACTACACACAACACTTCCTCCTTATCACCAATCACGGTCACGGCCAGCGAGGAGCATTCCCAAACCCCGGAATACTGAACATCAGTATTACAACACAAGAAAGTTGTATTTGTACTTGCATATATTTATTCTGTTCAACTTGGGTGTCACAAAATTCCATAAAAACCAAATGTTTATATTTTCCATTTATTGAGTGCTGGTTAAGGAAAATGATACCCATCTCTACTCACCATGGAGTTTTATATCATCCACCCACTTACTGTGTCTTTTGCATTCTGCATTTTTCACTTTGCACTGCAGTATTGGCTGGGTCCTACTCCTGGGATGTCAACACATAACTCTCTCCTCAGATGCAGAGCACCACTGTGCCACAAATCTGCTGAATGCTGCACATGCAGACAAAAAAACCTTGCCATATAAATCACTTTTTTGTCATGATTTCCACTTTAAGATTTAGGCAAGGTTTATCTGAGTCCCCTCATTAATCTTCTTAAATAAGCATATACAGTGTATGTATTTAAATGAAAGCTGCAAAGAGGTCAAGGTTAGGAATCAGAAAGTAGAAAAGGAATTATTCATGATTTAGGTATGTATTAAGTAAAGTGAGGCCGTTGAGGATTACACAGTAAAAAGAAGATTAATTAAGGAGTACAATTTGTTTATAGATATCCTCAAGTACACCCTATCTTTTTATGTAATAAAAAAGCTGCTTTCCTTGCATGTATGACTGAGAGTATTTGTGTGTAGTAAGCAACACAGAACAGTGAGACAGACAAACCAACAGAGATTTCCTGTCCTCCTACTGACCCACTTTTCGAGTAGACACACTGCTGACGCGGTTAAATAACACAGGAAGAAGCCAATCAGTGTAAAGCAACAAAAGAAACTTCCACAAGAGAAAAACTTACGATGCCAGAATTTCTTCTGTTTCTGAAGCAATTTAGATGTTATTAATACATAACTCCAAACAAAAGTCAACACAGGTCGACATGTGCCCAAGGTGGCATATTTACATCACAGCTGTCGTCTACTGTTGCACTAATGCCTTGACTCAAACAATCTTTGGTGTGGCGAGATGATGTGTAACTTTATTTTAATAATGAATCTGGCAGCCTTCAGTACCCTGAAAGCAACAAATATTTGTCATTTTTCTTCAAACAAGAAGCTTGTGACTGTTTCAAGTAATTAATGCATGCAATCGTTAATTATTAGTATGTGGTACTTACATTATAGGCATTTACAGGGATGCCTTTCTAACTTCATCAACTTAATTACCGTATACAAACTCAAATTGAAGAGTGTTTCTTTTTCTCAGAGAAAGGTCTGAAAATGACGAGTCATGTTACATTTGGGGTTTGGAGATTTAGACATATACAAACCAACAGGTGGCACCAAAAAAAAATCCTTACCTAGCAAGTCAGAGCTTTTCTTCCTATCATTCACACTCAAACACTTGCAGAGATTAGGCCATGACACTGACCTTCTGGAAAAAAGTGGCTTAGAGGTTGTCAGAATTTTTTTCAAACAACAGAAGAGGGAAAGGTTGTGTTATTTTTAAGATATTGGTGATCAAGGGGTGTCAAACTTGTTTTCATTGAGGGCCACATCGCATTTAGGGCTGCTCTCATAGTGCTGTGAATACAAATGTTTACCACATTTTTGGACTATAAACCGCTACTTTTTTACAGCGCTTTGCTGCCTTTTAAAACAGTGTGATTATTTATGGATTTTTCTTCGCTAACGGCCATAACGTTTTGTATTCAACAAAACGTTTTCATATTACACCGACAGAGACACTGAAAAGGTGTGTTGTTGTTTGTGCAATGGCACCATATTTTGTTACGAGTTCGCTCACTGCAGGTGCTGCAGGTTGAAAATGTATTTAATGTTTTGTTTCTTGAAACGGAAATAATTGTACATAGCGTTTCTGCTTGAACAAATTCTTCATTGATCACTCCAAGCAATGTTTGTAAGTTTTTCAGTATAACTAAAACAATTCATACTTACTAAACCATCCAATGTGTGATGTCTGTAGAAGTGTTCTTTAATGCATATTTGTACATGCTATAGTAATGTAATCAAACTAGCGTTATTAGCATTAGCGAATATGCTAAGACAATCACAAGTCCATCCATCCATCCATCCATTTTCTACCGCTTATTCCTGTCTTTGTTAATATTACTAACTTACAATGGCATTGTTTTTGTATTGTTTCAGTTTTGTAAAAAATCACTTAAACCTCCCTGTGGATTGGAGAGCTAGCTTCCGCAGCTAGTGGGTCCATGACAATGACTTTTGTTTTGTTTGATCAACCGTTTTAGTGCCGTGTTACAGGCACTGTTTGTAAACAATTACGGTACGTATATATAAACATTTACAAAATTGTTGGTACCGCTATATAACTGCGGCTTATATCCTGGTGCGGCTAATATATGTAAAAAATATTTTTCTTCTAAAATTTAGGTCTCTGCGGCTTACATACTGTAAAATATGGTATTTTGTTATTTCATTTATGTTTAAAACATTATTAATTATGACTTTTTTGTCTTTGATTTTGGCCAAAAATGGGTCTTGAAAAAGAGGGGTCGTCTTATATTCAGGTCAGTACAGTAATATGGAAAATGACTTAAGTGCTTCCGACACATACTGGTTCCAGTCATACTGGTTAGCATTTTTAAATAGCCCATGCCTTGCTTTCTGACATTTGTTGAATCTAATACAGAAAATGTAATTTTTTCTGGCCTAATTGAAACAATGTTTACTCTTGTGCTGCTGATCAGGTCAACAGCAGTTGTTTGAGTTGTTGTAATATTAATGTCACAGCTGTGGATGGCTGTACATTGTATGTAGTGTATGTGAAAGGGGTGCTCCGGTGTGAAGAAGATGGCATTATAGTGTATACTGTGAAGCTACGGGAGCCATTGGCAGCACACACACTGTTGATCATTATAATGATTATCTGGGCACACACCAAAGGAGAGCGAGAGAATGACTCACACACACACTGGCAAACAAGGCCGCCATTAAGCCTGCCCGGGGTGACTGAGAACACAGAGTAAATTAAAAGCGATTGCGATTCCATATGGCAGCTGTGGCAGGCAGGAGGAGGGCGAGGAGAGCTGGGAGACAGAGCTGTGCCTGCTTGGCAGTGGGGATGTGGGGCCTCGCCTCTTGACCCTGATCCACTATTGTGCTGGCTGGTGATACCAACCCTGCTTTTACATCCGGATTGTGTGCAATTTATGAAACTGATGAGCTACATAAAACACATGTTTTGTACATGTACTTAATAAATGTTTACAGTAAAATAATATAAAAGATACATTCTCAAACTTAACAAGGTTGATAAGTACGGAGCCCCTAAAGCAGGGGTGTCAAGGTTGATAAGTACGGAGCCCCTAAAGCAGGGGTGTCAAACTCAAAAACAGAGTGGGCCAAAATTTAAAACTGAACAAAGCCGCGGGCCATTGTTGAACAAATTGACCCAAACAAGTTTTGCATTGAATATTGAACAAGCAAGGCTTATATAACTTTATAGTGACATGCAAAATCGAGTTTCAAATAATAATATTAATATTAAAAAATATCAATGGCATGTCAAATACAATTTAAATAAAAATTGAATGCCTCTTTTCTATTTGCAGCCTTTTGAGGTAAATATCAACATTAACTTTTTCCACAGGCTAATACATTTGAAAATACAATAACAATGAATAAACCAACCATTCAGGACTTTAAACAGCTCAGTTTGCAACACACTGATCTAATCTGATGTTCCCAAGCCAGATACCTGGCATCTTTCCTTGGATGCTAGTTCATTAATGTAAGGGCTCAGGCTTTGAGCTGAGGTAACCTTCATTATCGAACGAAGGTGTTCATCAGTCATTATATCTCGTAGTCCACCCGGACCACAGTCTTGGGGGCGTGCCTTAAAGGCACTGCCTTTAACATCCTCTACGACCTGTTGTCACGTCCGCTTTTCATCCATTCTAACAACGTGCACTCCACACCAGTCAATAACATCAACAAAGTTCACCTTTGTGCATCCACACACAACATAAAAAGATTGGTGGTCAAAATGAGACAAAGAATGAGTGGCATACAATATGTCTTCCTCTGTCATCGTTGAATAAGTTATACATGTAAACAAACTACGTGAGTTCAAGGACCGGCAAAATTCGTAGAATAAAACAGCGCTTGCCAAATACCTCATCAGAGAATCATGTTTAATACAAACAGTGGGATTTCTAACAATTAGAGAGGTTTGTGTCATGTTGTCCTCCTACAGAAACCCTATTAAAAAATATATATATTTTTCTTTTTCTATTTTTATACATTTTTGAAAAAGCTCCACAGAGCCACGAGGGCAGCGCTAAAGAGCCGCATGTGGCTCTAGAGCCGCAGGTTGCCGACCCCCGCTTTAGAGGCTCCATGGATAAGTGATGGACATCATTACAACATGGAGAGAGAGGATAACTGCTTGTAAAGTGAGTCACTGTGCATGACTTTACATGCAATTTCATCCAGCTCACATGTTTGATGACAATAAAGTGTTCTATTCTATTTGATCTGATTATTTTTCAGGTTAAAAACACACAATTGTATACTCAAACAAAAAGTTTTAAAAATCCAATACAAACACAAATGAATAATGTTGTCACTTGTTTTTTTGTTGTGTGAATGAACCTAAAAATGTAGGTCTCTTCCCAACTCCATCCATCCATCCATCCATTTTCTACCGCTTGTCCCTCTCGGGGTTGCGGGGGGGTGCTGGAGTGTACCACTGCTGCACTTTGGCGGTAGGCGGGGTACACCCCGGACAAGTCGCCACCTCATCACAGGGCCAACACAGATAGACAGACAACATTCACACTCACATTCACACACTAGGGCCAATTCAGTGTTGCCAATCAACTTATCCCCAGGTGCATGTCTTTGGAGGTGGGAGGGAGCCGGAGTACCCATAGGGAACCCACACAGTCACGGGTGGAACATGCAAACTCCACACAGAAAGAGCCCAACCAAAATATTTGGCAAAAAATTACTATTAGAAATGAAGGACATTGACAAGTCACATAGAGTCCATGGACACCTGATAACCTTTGTATTAGTAATTTATAGGGATGCAACAGTTAATCGACTAAATCGAAAATAATTACAATTTTAAAATCTGTTGATTCGATTAATCATTTAATCAGTGCAACAATTAAGGATTGCTAAAACAGTGGTGATGTGTCGGTCCCACAATATGTATGGCGAGGAACAGCAGATAGTTCTTTTTTGGCATGCACACACCTTTAAAGTGCAATTTCAATGTTGATGATGTGCATCCATTAGAAAATAAAGAATGTAGGTCATAACAAGCAGAAAAATCTATGTTTATTTAAACTATTTTCCCTAAAATTGAGGCTGGGATGTGTGTTTTATTCGATCACTCGATTAATCAAATTAACTAATTGATAGATTACTCGATTACTAAAAATAAACTTAATAGCTGCAGCTCTAGTAATTTATGTATAGACAACCCACACTCCAGAGTCCATTATTTGTATGGTTATCTTATTGTTGACGTAGCTATATTGTCTCCAGCAGCCAGGGCAGAGAAGATTTCCCATATTGCAAAGTTTTACTTTACCAATCAATGGTTACTATCACACTTTTCCTCTTTGCGATTAAAGGCAACATTCCGCTGCAGCGTTACAAAAAGACCCCAATAACTCAATGAAAAGGCAAACATTTTTTATATTCACTTACATGACGCCTTGTGTGACAAAAGCACTTTGATATTTTGTATGACTTTCGAAAAAATGTTTGTCTATTTCAAAATTGTTTTACTTCAGAGCTCGCCAATGCATATTAAATTTCTATGACATAGAGCTATAAACTGTCATCCAAGCTCTAAAGCCATTCTGTAATATTGCAGAGTAAAATGTGAAGAGTATGATGGGGGCCACAGTAGGGACATGCAAGTGGAACATTGACCTGCAGCTGTGTGCCTGCTGTGAAAAAGCTGCGCCGTTAGGGAGATTCTCAGTCAGACATGATGGGCTTTCCAGACAAATATTTTCATTCCTTTCCATGGCTTTCCATTTTTCTTCCCTCTCTTCACCATAGCAACTAAACCCAGGAGAAAGTGAGGGACGGTCGCATTAAAGATTAGATAACTAAAAGACAAGAAAACAACCTCCGCATGTGAGCACACACACACACACACACACAAATAATGTGTGATAAATAGCAGAGACTTTGCATAAATATTTACACGGAAACAGCTCTAATGTTGTTGTTCCTTATGGTTATTTGTGAAACAATACTGTAGGCACAAAAGATGGCTTCATTTCAAATTCAAAATCCTCTGCACCTGTCAGCCTTTGACTGTTTCTATTCAAATCCTGCATTTAAAGCAGAGCTATTCTCCTTCTGGCCATTTGGAGACTTTCAAATGAATAAACAAAATGCATTCAATATGAGGCACTGTTTACTAATTACAGGATAGGATTAAACCTGGATTTAGAACTGGAGCTTATATATACAGCATACAGTAAAGAACATAATGTCATGGCTGTCTTGAGTTTCCAATAATAAACTCTTTTTTTGTGATAGAGTGATTGGAGCACATACTTGTTTGTCACAAAAAACATTCATGAAGTTTGGATCTTTTATGAATTTATTATGGGTCTACTGAAAATGTGACCAAATCTGCTAGGTCAAAAGAATACATACAGCAATGTTAATATTTGGTTACATGTCCCTTGGCAAGTTTCACTGCAATAAGGCACTTTTGGTAGCCATCTACAAGCTTCTGGCAAGCTTCTGGTTGAATTTTTGACCACTCCTCTTGACAAAATTGGTGCAGTTCAGCTACATTTGTTGGTTTTCTGACATGGACTTGTTTCTTCAGCATTGTCCACATGTTGTCAATGGGGTTTAAGTTACTAATTCTAGCCTGATTTAGCCATTCCTTTACCACTTTTGACGTGTGGGTCATTGTCCTGTTGCAACACCCAACTGCGCCCAAGACCCAACCTCCGAGCTGATGATTTAAGGTTGTCCTGAAGAATTTGGAGGTAATCCTCCTTTTTCAATGTCCCATTTACTCTCTGTAAAGCACTAGTTCCATTGGTAGCAAAACAGGCACAGAGCATAATACTACCACCACCATGCTTGACGGTAGGCATGGTGTTCCTGGGATTAAAGGCCTCACCTTTTCTCCTGCAAACATATTACTGGGTATTATGGCCCAACAGCTAAATTTTTGTTTCATCTGACCACAGAACTTTCCAGAAGATCTTATCGTTGTCCATGTGATCAGCAGCAAACTTTAGACAAGCCTTAAGGTGTCGCTTCTGGAGCAAGGGCTTCCTTCTTGCGTGATAGCAAAACACGCTTGACTGTGGACACTGACACCTGCTTCCAATTCATTGCAGACCTGTGTTTTGGTGGTTCTTGGTTGACTCTTGAACATCCTGAACAATTTTCTCTCAGCAGCAGGTGATAGCTTGCGTTTTCTTCCTGATCGTGGCAGTGACAAAACTGTGCCATGCACTTTATACTTACGAACAATTGTCTGCACAGTTGCTCTTGGGACCTTAAGCTGCTTTGAAATGGCTCCAAGTGACTTTCCTGACTTGTTCAAGTCAATGATTAGTTTTTTCAGATCTGTGCTGAGTTCCTTTGACTTTCCCATTGTCACGTTTGTAACCAAGTGTAATGACTGCATCACATGAGCCCTATTTAAAATGGGCTCAGAGAATTCAACAGGTGTCGTCAATCATAATCACTCACATGAAGTTAAGAGGCCATGCCATGAAGCTAATTTAATTAGATTTCTACATCACCAACATTGATAATGTCTGTTGCTGTATGTATACTTTTAAATCAAGTCTTTTTTCCCCACTTAATTCTCTGAAAGTGTCAAAACAATATTATCTTTCTAGGAAAAACTGTTGCGAGGAGCATTTACTTGAGAAATCAACACTGAACGTGTTACTGTAACTCCCAGGCTAGATGCAATAAAATATGTTCTTGTTTTTGTGTCAACACAAAACATTAGAACATTTGAAATACAAGTTGAAAACACGTCATCCAAGTAATTACCTACATGAGATAAAAGTGGGGGTAGGATTGGAATGACGCAGCTTCTCTCCCTCTCCATGCTGGTGAAGAATTCTTTCTAAACAAGGTATGGAATGCACTCCTGTGTTTTACAATTTATTCCCTTATTCACCTCCTCTCCACATTTACATACAGAACCTTGAGGTGGAGAAAAAGATGGACATAGTGAAGGAGTTAGGAGGGGAAATGCACGGGCAATGAGGAAATATGTCAGGGCAAGTTAAAGCGGAGGAAAGCAAAGGGAAAGTGAAAAAGGAAAGGAGACGGTGAAGATCATGAAAAAAGGAAAGGACATACAGTAATTAATAACCCGCTGACTGGCTGTATGCCAGACAGTCTGAAAGAAGGAGGGGGGTGCAAATGGGAAGGCCCTAAGAAGAATCTAAATGCTCTACTTGGTGTTCAAATTCCAAGCCAACAAATCATGCAACACCCAAAATCGGTGCTAGGAACGCCATGTTGCCGTACGTCCGACCTCTACATGCATTATGTGGTGAGGAAAAATATAATATCGATACTAGTTGCACAGCAGAGAGTACAAGGGGGGATGACAGGGTAGTAGAGAGTGGGCTTGGGGGCAAGGATTAAAAATATCTCAGAGTGCCGAACACGAGGTTGTGGCAGTGCAGCAGCATACCTTAAATTCAGCTATTTCTGTTGCTTTTTTCCATAATGTCTCAAGTCTGCCTTATAAGCTGATGGGGAAAACAGGTTCTCGAGCTGAGACATAAAAAGACACGCTGCTTTTGTCACAACAATTTTCCCTCGCATTTGCCAACAGTGCTGTTTCCTGTCAAAGCGCAATCGATTTGTCATGAAAAAAATAGCCATGTGTGTTGGGGTTAGCGGCAGAGAAAGTGGAGGGGTTGAAGCCTTTGAGAACTCAAGAACGTGGACAAAGTGTCCTTTTTTTTTATTTCGAAGCGCCAGGAAACTCCAGTGAATGATCTTTGAAGGTCTACATTGCCGGAAAAACCACGACACAAAGATACCAAGCATCATCACAAAATAGAATGCATGTCATGATCCCACATGACAGGTTTGGACTTTACTTCTTTTCATGTGTGTTCACCATTATTCCCTGTGTTTAGACTTTTATTTTGTGATTTCTAGTTCCTGTTTGCCACCATATGTTTCACCTTCCTCACCTGTCCCTTAATGGCAATCTGAATATCCAAGCCCACATTTCACCTGCGCTTCGCCGGCCGTCTCTGCATCCTGGAGTCACGACCAACACTACCATGAAACGAAAGCAATACAGGCTATAATTTTTAGTTGATCCGTTGATCATTCAGATAAACTTATCTTCCACCTTTTACATCTGTAGTTACAACAAGGGCAATTAAAAGGGCCTTGAACAATGATTTATGCCCTTTTTGTCTGAGATATGTTTAAAGGCCTACTGAAATGAGATTTTCTTATTCAAACGGGGATAGCAGGTCCCTTCTACGTGTCATACTTGATCATTTCGCGATATTGCCATATTTTTGCTGAAAGGATCGGATAAAGTTTGCAACTTTTGGTCGCTGATAAAAAAGCCTTGCCTGTACTGGAAGTAGCGTGACGTCACAGGTTGTAGAGCGCCTCACATCTGCACATTGTTTACAATCATGGCCACCATCAGCGAGAGTGATTCGGACCGAGAAAGCGACTTTTACCCCATTAATTTGAGCGAGGATGAAAGATTCGTGGATGAGGAAAGTGAGAGTGAAGGATTAGAGGGCAGTGGAAGCGATTCAGATAGGGAAGATGCTGTGAGAGGCGGGTGGGACCTGATATTCAGCTGGGAATGACTAAAACAGTAAATAAACACAAGACATATATATACTCTATTAGCCACAACACAACCAGGCTTATATTTAATATGCCACAAATGAATCCCGCATAACAAACACCTCCCCCTCCCGTCCATATAACCCGCCAATACAAATCAAACACCCGCACAACACACTCAATCCCACAGCCCAAAGTACTGTTCATACAGCACATATAAGTCCCCAAAGTTACGTACGTGACATGCACATAGCGGCACGCACGTACGGGCAAGCGATCAAATGTTTGGAAGCCGCAGCTGCGTACTCACGGTAGCGCGTATCCAACTCAAAGTCCTCCTGGTAAGAGTCTCTGTTGTCCCAGTTCTCCACAGGCCAATGGTAAAGCTTGACTGTCATATTTTGGGAATTTAAACAATGAAACACCGGCTACGTGTTTGTGTTGCTGCAGCCGGTCGCTAATACACCGCTTCCCACCTACAGCTTTCTTCTTTGCTGTCTTCCTTGTCCATTAAACAAATTGCAAAAGATTCACCAACACAGATGTCCAGAATACTGTGGAATTTTGCGATGAAAACAGACGACTTAATAGCTGGCCACAATGGTGTCCCAAAATGTCCGCTACAATCCGTGACGTCACGCGCAAACGTCATCATACGAGACGTTTTCAGCAGGATATTTCGCGGGAAATTTAAAACTGCACTTTACTAATCTAACCCAGCCGTAGTTTGTAGTACGGAGTGGGTTTCAGTAGGCCTTTAATTATTACTACCTCTTTCAACAGTGGCGGAACAAATCAGAGCCAGGCTGGGGACGGGGAACCCTGCGCTACCAAGCTAGTCGAGCTAGCTCGTTAGTCAGCAGGCTCGCCTCTCATGCCATCAACCAGGGTTCGCGGCACATTGGAGCAGTTTTATTTTCTTTGATCAGTGCAACAGCAGGCAGTCATGAATGCTAAGGATAACAATAACATACATATACACACAGGGTCGATTGCCAGGGTTAATGTGGTCAACATATATAAAATAAAAACAAAATAAAACTAAATAAGATAAGGCTCAGAATTGGTTGCTTAACAAAACCTTTCTACATATAAAGTGCAACATTTCTACATATAAAGTACAACATTAAACTGCTTCAAGTTGTTGCTCAGGTTAAATAAAATAACTCAGATTTTAACAAAACTTTTCTTCTACATGTAAAAAGTGCAACATTAAACAGTTTCAAGTCAACTCAGCCTCAGTTAACGTTTCTTTTTTCCCCTGCAGCCTTTAACCCTGGTGACTTTCACTCAATCTTCATGTTTTTTTCCAGAAAAATCAGTTTATCCACATTGTCTGCAGAAAAAGCAGACCTGCTTGCAGTTACAATGTCTCCAGCTGTGGAAAAATACCCTTTCGCTGGGCACGGAGGTAGCAGGTATGGCGAGGAAGTGCCTGGCTAACTTGGCTAACATGTTTGACGTGTTGCCAGAAGCATACCCTACCACTGCTGAACAATGTCGGCAAACCGCTTTCGCTTTGTCCACCTCTCGGCCTCCACTGTTGTATCGCACCGCGAAGCCGAAGTGTTCCCAAACTAGAGATCTTAACGAGGCAGGAGGGTCTTCCAGCTCTGGCTTTTGCATGTTGTCGTAGCCCGGTCGTTGCTAGCATGCCGTGTGTTGTGCCTCCGTGTGCATTGTTTACACAACGTGCGGTATGCTACTTAGACTTAGACTTAGACATAGACTTCCTTTTTATTGTCATTCAAATTTGAACTTTACAGTACAGATAAGAACGAAAATGTGTTGCATTAGCTCGTTGTAGTGCAGGATAAAAGAGCAATAAGGTGCAGATATAAATAAATAGATTACTGTGCAGATAAATATATTGCACTTTTGCGTATGCATCCACGTTTATGGATGTATGTTATATTGTCTTTATATTCCAGCGAGTTAATCCGTTTTTGGGGGGAATTGAGGGGATTATTATGATGCGTTCAAGAGTCTTACAGCCTGAGGGAAGAATCTGTTACAGAAGGTTCTGCTACGGAGGCTGCGGAACCTCTTTCTAGAGTCCAGCAGTGAAAACAGTCCTTGGTGGGGGTGGGAGGAGGCTCTGCAGATTTTCTGAGCCCAGGTCAGGCAGCGGCTTTTTGCGATCTCCTGGATAGGAGGAAGAGGAGTCCTGATGATCTTTTACTTATGTCAGTCCGTGCGGTGCGCTACTTAATATGTCCGTGTGGAAACTCGTTCGGTGCACCTCCGTTCCGAACCGAATCCACCGTACCAAAACGGCTCAATACAAATACACGAACCGTTACACCCTTATGGCGCTACAGAATGTGGCTGAATTTCATGCAATTTGCTGCATGCTTGGACCGAGCATATAAGACTAGTGATGCATATTTGAGTTTATACTTGAATCCACATGAGCAGCGGCGTGTCGAGGGTGTTTGTGTCCGTGCAATGCTAGGCGGTATCTTTGTGCTAATCTGTTACATGCCTCAGTCAACACACAAGCTCTGCCACAAAACAAAGCCAAGACAATAAAGAAAGGTAGTGTGCAGGAAGAGATGATATTAAGGAAGCACACATGGAAAAGTTACTGCTGTTATTGCCGCCATGTTGGACTAAGTTGCTGACTCCTTCCCTAAAGGAAAGAGTAGGTCAGAGGTGAATATGGGGAAAAAATAGTAGTTACATAATCAGAAAAAGGAAGGTCATCATCAGCTACAACATTAGTTACACATGCAGTATCTAAAGAGATCCAAAACAGTGTTGTTGTTGTTTTATAAGAAAAATATAAACAATTATGTAACAACCCCCTCATATACTGTATATTTACACAAGTGCATGCACACCAAGAAGTTGTTTTGCCACCAGCTAGGCCAGGGGTCGGCAACCTTTACCACTCAAAGAGCCATTTTGGCAAGTTTCACAAATTAAAGAAAATAATGGGAGCCACAAAAAAATGTTTTTATTTTAAAATGAAAAACACCGCATACAAAGCTTAAATTGCTTTTTGCTATGTTAACCAGGGGTCTCTGACACACGCACCGGCACGCACTATAACATGGAAATTTGATGTTAGTGCGGCCCGCGAGTTTTGAATGAATGGCGCTTGATAGCGTCATACTTGCCAACTCTCTCATACTTACCAACTCTCTCACTATTTCCGGGAGACTCCAGAACATCAGAGCGTGATGGCACTGCTTTTGGCGCCCTCTACAGTCTGCCCTAACAGTGTACCTGCTCGACCACATGTAGAATGCAGCCTCAGCTTGCTCACGTAAGCGACAGCAAGGCGTACTAGGTCAGCAGCCACACAGCTTACACTGACGGTAGCCGTACAAAAACAACTTTAACACTGTTACGTTACAAATATGCGCCACACTTTGAACCCACACCAAAAAAGAATGACAAACACATTTCTGGAGAACATCTGCACTGTAACACAACATAAACACAACACAACAAATACCCAGAATCCCATGCAGCACTAACTCTTCCGTTCAACCAACGCACGGAGGGGGGCGGGGGGTTGATGTGTGGGGGGGTTTGGTGGCAGCGGGGGTGTATAATCTAGACCGGAAGAGTTAGGGCTGCATGGGATTCTGGGTATTGGTTGTGTTGTGTTATGTTGTGTTACGGTGGGATGTTCTCCAGAAATGTGTTTTTCATTCTTTTTTGGTGTGGGTTCACAGTGTGGCACATATTTCTAACGTAACAGTGTTAAAGTTGTTTTATACGCTACGGCTACCGTCAGTGTTAGCTGTGTGGCTGATGACTAAGTATGCTTTGCTGTCTCCTACGTGCGCAAGTACAAGCTACATACAACATGTGGCCGGGCTGGCACGCTGTTTGTAAATGCCATAGAGGACAATTACTGCAGTTCAATTAGGGCACGCCCTTAATTTAGTAATTAGAGTGAAAATAGGATTATATTTTCCCTGGGAGTTGTCTAGGAGAGGCACTGAGATCCATAAATCTCCTGGGATAATCGGGGGGGTCGGCAAGTATGCAGCTGAGCCGCATCAGAGTGGTCAAAGAGCCGCATGCGGCTCCGGAGCCGCGGGTTGCCGACCCCTGAGCTAGGCGAACAACCTATTGGCATGCAGAATGGTTATTCAGCAGCCTTACCGGGCCACAGCAACAGCAAACCCCCACCTGAGACACATTTAAGGAAAACTGAAGAAGCCTTCTGGATAAAAGGGGAAATAACAAACAAGAAGAGTCAAGTTGTCTTGAGTCAACCTTTGTTTATTACCCTAAATTCCAGACTATAAATTGCAAATGTCTCCCAACACTGGGAACTCTGCGCTTTATACAATGCAGCGGCAAATTTATGGATTTTTCTGGGTTCACGAGCTTCAAATGTCGCCAATTAACTTAACCTTGTCACATTAGACCAGTGAAATTGTTGAAAGGGTCATGGTGGACCAATGAAATCGTTCACATTAAATCAAACACACTCACACAATAATTCAGTCAGCCATTTAACGCGTTATGCACTCACCTTCATCAAGACACGATGAAATGCACACTACGCAGCCCCAAAGCCGAAGATGATCGACCCGGCCATCGAAAAAGGAAACAAAGCCGCCACACGGAACAGAAATCCGCCACCACCAATGGGCCGGACCGCCCAGCACGACGAAAAAGGCACAAGCCGATAGGCAACACGCCCAAAGACAAAAAAGAAAGCGAGAATTATTATAAAACGTTGGATGAAGCAACTCTGAGTCCCCTGATCTCCGACACCAAAGAAGACAGCACCACATTTGGGAATGAACACAAGCACCTGTGTAAATATTTCATGTGTACACCTGTGGCTAATAGACATGTGCTCTCAATATATGTACAAAATAAAAAGCTTCTAAAAATTCAGTGGGTGCGGCTTATATCTAGGTGTGTGAGGATTGCACATATCGGCTGCTGGCGTGATCCCAGGATGCAGAGAAAGTAGGCAAAGAAGGTCTCTTTTTACCAGGCAGAAGAAAGGTAACACAGGTCTAGCAGGAACTCAGAAAGCAGCAGATTACTTTGGCATACAGAAGATAATGCGACAGCAATGAAGGAGTAAACATGGTGGAACTAAATAGGACTAATTAATAATGTGGAACAGGTGTGCTGGTAGGACAAGGAACAGAAAGTTAAGGTGGTACAAAACACAGATCAAACATTAAATACTACCAAAACAAGAGCACCAGGTCTGGAAATGAAACCAAACAAAGAAAAATAAAGGACAAAGTTTAAACTGTCATGAGGCATCATGAAAAGGTGCGCTCAATAGTATATTAAAGTAAGATGTTCGATTAATACCACTCAATCACAATTGAGTAATTCTTCATTCAGATTCTCATTAGCACAGACAATACAATGTGTTAATAATAACACTACTAGTCTAGTGGTCTTCATGTTGTTTACTTTTGTATGCATGGTTTCTTTAGCATTGTTCAAAACTTCTGCCAATGAGGCGATGTTTTCAGTTGTGCGGTATTACGCAAAACTTTGTCGAGGGGTGCGTCCAGGACCAAGAAACAAAAAAACATTGCATTTTGGTGCAGATCCAGAATTTTTTGTTAACAGCAGTTTGGCTTTGGCAGAGGTTTGAGCTCTCCGAGAGCTCTTGCTCCTCACGTTTTTGATGTATACCGACACAATATGGACGATGCAGAACATGATCAGACGTTTGGGAAAAAAATGCCAGAAGCACAGTTGAACATAGTCTCAGAACTCCACTGTCATTAAAATCAGAATGAGTTTATGGCACAGGGGATTATCAGATTTTCCATATTATATTACTTTTTTGGCTTCATTCAGCATTCAGACTTCAAGGGTTATCCTAAACATTTCCCAATAGGCCTGAGGCAGGCTGCAGCTGAAATTGTTGTGCTGGCTTTGGAAGCAGAGATTCATATCACACTAACATGACCATGTATGAATAAGGCAAACAGTCTCATCACTAGGAGTTTGTGCAGCCTTTTTTGTTTGAATTCCTTCCCATGTTAAAGTGTTAAAGTGCCAATGATTGTCACACACACACTAGGTGTGGTGAAATTATTCTCTGCATTTGACCCATCACCCTTGATCACCCCCTGGGAGGTGAGGGGAGAAGTGGGCAGCAGCGGGGGCCGCACCCGGGAATCCTTTTGGTGATTTAACCCCCAATTCCAACCCTTGATGCTGAGTGCCAAGCAGGGAGGTAATGGGTCCCATTTTTATAGTCTTTGGTATGACTCGGCCGGGGTTTGAACTCACAACCTACCCATCTCAGGGCGGACACTCTAACCCAGACCTGGGCATTCTGCGGCCCGCGGGCCGCATCCGGCCCTTTGTGCGTCCCTGTCCGGCCCGCGTGAGGCCAATTATAAACTACAAAATAAATTTTAAAAAGTATCTATGTCGAGTGTGCAATACAACGGTGCTGCTTTTGTTTTGAAAATCATTATTTGTATTACTTCCGTGTGGACGTATGCGTGTGCGTGATTGTGAGTGAATGTGAACAGCTGCAATCATTAATTACAAAATAAAGTTGAAAAAACATCTATGTCGTACGCGCAATACAACTGTGCTGCTTTTATTTTGAAAATTATTCTTTATGGGCGTGTGTCCGTGTGTAACCTGCGAGTGAAGGTGCACATGCAGCGACAAGTGATGCACGGTTTACACCCGAGACGCTAAAAAGAGAAAAGTTGATGAAGAATGGCGTGTTTCCAACAAGACATGGACTGCCATGCAACGTTCCCTCTAAGGTGCGTGCCTGCGCAAGTGCGCACTGCTAGCGTCTGCTGCGCGCAGCAAATATATGCCGCGCACCAAATCAAATCCCATCTGAATTCTAAACAAAATAAACATATTTATTCTATGTAATTTTGCAATGCAACTTTGAGTGACAGTGACTACAAGCGGCCCTAACGGTGTTCGTCAACACCGTTCAATTGAACACCGTTCAATTATTGTAATGTCTATCGAGATGCTTCGAGGCCAGGAATTATATCGATCACTTTATTGAGCAAAACTGTTTATATTCGGCCAGAACCACACCAAAAACATAAGTAAAACACTTCTATCTCGAAAAACTAGTCATTTTCTGCCGTACAAACCAGGCCAAAACCAACTTGTCATCTGTCACCAACACGCATAGCACTAAACCACTGGTGCGTTTATGGCCACACAAAAAGTCGGACAACTCAAACACCACACAAAGTTACACTATGACTCCTCAGTCATACGTGTGCTTATTTTTCTGTCATTTATTATTAATGTTAATTTATTTATATTAGTCATGGAATGCTGTTAGACACACTATGTTGAAGTATTACTTTTATTAGTAATTATTATTATTATTATTTATCTTACGGTATATATCAAAAATAATATTGAGCAAAATTTAATTGAAATATTGTCGATGTGGCCCTCCAGCAGTGCTCGGGTTGCTCATGCGCCCCCGGTAAAAATTAATTGCCCACCCCTGTTCTAACCACTAGGCCACTGAGTAGGTTTCAAAGTCAGTTTGATCTGTATGCACTAAACGCGACCATCACACACAGCAAGCATCCTGCAAAGTGTTTTGAACACGGTTAATTTTGTTGAATAATAATTGTTGTCTTAGTTATTGTCAAGAACCTATTTTCTCCTGACAAAAACAGGACGATAACAAATCAAAACAAATGCACGTTGACTATACGATAAAAGAAAGTTACTGATATTTTAGTTAAACAATAAAATCGAGACAAAAATGCTCACAGAATTAGGGACAAGCTTGACATCACCCCAAGCGATTCGAGTAACACAACTTAGACAGAGCTGTCCACTGAAGCGCCCCCCCCCCCCCCCGACCCTCATTACTTGTGTTTATTTACTTTTACGTTATATTTTATTGTATATCTTATGTATTATTTATTTATTTATTTTACCTTATATATTCTTTTATTTATCTTTAATATATTTTGTTAGATTGAATCTAAGTTTGCATATATTCATGTGTGTCTATATTTGTTGTGGGCACTAGGTGACAGTTACCTTGGGAATTAAGTGGGTGGGTATTGTAAGGGATGGGGTTTATTATGTTACATATTGTAAAATGTGCAGATACCTCAACTTGCTGTTGCCATGATGCATCATACTGTACTGTCTGCAAAATTCAATAAAAATATTTGAAAAAAAAAAATGCTCACAGAAACAAAATCCAACCATATTTAATTTTGTCTTGTAGATGGGTAAAACAAGTTCGTAATATATCCAATTACAGCTCTTTAACAGCGTACATATCAAAAAGGGGCTCAGAGAGAGATACAAAGGAGAGCCAATTAGATGCTTTTCTCTGTGAGATAAGGAAGTTGGATTTTCACAGCCAAAACATATATGTATGGTTGTGACATGTTCCACATCGTAATATGTGTACACCTGGGAGAAAGTAAGGACACGTTTCATTTTTACTGCTATGATGCCATCAGTCATCTTCGTGACATCTACACAACTGTAAGTTCAAGCTAATTCTATCGTATTACTTCCTTACAAAAATATGATCATTTTCTCTACCTCAAGGAATCGTTTATTTAATGGTTAATCTAAAGGCCTCACAATTTTGAATGTGGTCAAAAGCGCTTCTGTCACATGCGCAGCAAAAAGAGAAAATGGATGCAGTGTTTCATACTTATTCATTTATTTAATGGGGGCGGACATTTATTAACAAATGAAAGGCTCCAGCCCGATAAGGACAAGCGGTAGAAATGTGTGTATTTGCTGCTTCTGGTTCTCCTGCGTTCATAAACAAATTATGATTCAAGCGTGCATCGTAACTCTGTTTCACAACACACATACATACCGTATTTTTCGGAGTATAAGTCGCTCCGGAGTATAAGTCGCACCGGCCAAAAATGCATAATAAAGAAGGAAAAAAACATATATAAGTCGCACTGGAGTATAAGTCTGATTTTTTGGGGAAATTTATTTGATAAAACCCAACACCAAAAATAGACATTTGAAAGGCAATTTAAAATAAATAAAGAATAGTGAACAACAGGCTGAATAAGTGTACGTTATATGACGCATAAATAACCATCTGAGAACGTGCCTGGTATGTTAACGTAACATATTATGGTAAGAGTCATTCAAATAACTATAATATATAGAACATGCTATACATTTACCAAACAATCTGTCACTCCTAATCGCTAAATCAGATGAAATCTTATACGTCTAGTCTCTTACGTGAATGAGCTAAATAATATTATTTGATATTTTACGGTAATGTGTTAATAATTTCAAACATAAGTCACACCCCCGGCCAAACTATGAAAAAAACTGCGACTTTTAGTCCGAAAAATACGGTACATCCTTTACCAGGGACGTAGCGTTAAAAATAGCAAAAGTGCCTAAAAGTTGTTTATTGGCATTAAGTGACCTGTGAGCAAAACATGACTAATTAATCCTGACCATACGATCATGCTACTCTTGTGATAAATGTTTTGCTGGTAGTCTAAATAAAGGTGCTTTCAAATCATCTTCAGAGTCCTTATCTTATACTTTAAAAAATACACTAAAATGTGATGTAATTTAGTTGACTAAAACTATAGTAAGACTAAATCAATTTAGAGGACTGAAATTTGTCTAAAACTTAAATCCATTTTCTTCAAAAGACTATAGCTAGAACTCAATTAAAAATTGCTGTCAAAATGAACACTGGTTTTGAACAGATGTGATTTGATCAACCCGCAGGTTACATGTCAGCCCTCTGGCCTGCAAAGTCAGGTGGGTGCGTACACGACATCACTCAATGGCACGCTGTCTATTTTTAAATGGTTTGTCGAGTGTGTTTGCTGAGAGTCAGGCCTCGCTAATGACCGTGTGGCATTCAATCTGTTAATGTGCCATGCAGAGCAGTGCTTGACGTCACAGCTCAAATGTTACCTGCTTTTTCTCGGTCATTATACTCTCCACCTGCACGTCTTCCTGACTTCTCTGCCTCATCCTGTTGACTCGAGTTCGGATCAATAATCCCTCCCTGAATGCATTGCATGGACTGATGGATCATGTTCCTTTCGTTGCTATGTATTTACCCCTGCCTTTGTCCACCACAATACAAACGTACATGCTGTGCAACAACACATTGCAACAACACATTGCAACAACACATTGCAACAAGGTCTTTTCCTTCCTTTGTTTCACCTTCTCTGACATTAAAGAAGTGAACAATGTATGGATTTTCTTATTCTTCTGATGTCCCGTAGTCCCATTCTTAGTGAATGGGAATGTACGTGACAAAAAGCAAGTACATACACAACGGTACCACAACTTAAGAGTGGTCCACCTTAAATGTTTTTGAAAGTTTGCCTCTCTTTCACAATCATTATGAGAGACAAGATGTCTTTTTTTTTTTTTTACAATTGTAAAGATGACGAAAAATGCTTGAAAGATGCGGCTAATGGGATTCATTGTTGTAGCCTTCAAAGCCCTCTAAACAACTTCAAAACCCTCCAGCAACATTTTGTATACACACTGTAAGTTTATATATAATGTAGTAACAGACACATTCATAACAATATGTAACATGTTCAATATTTGCCGTATTTTGATCATTTTAATCATTTCCGGGACTAATTTCTTTCACGCATTGATTTCTGTTTCCATAGCAGCGCACGTCTGAATTCTGGCAACATGTGTGTTCCGGAATCAAACACAAATGTGTGTTCTAATCATGGCAGACTTGGTAACAGACAACGAAGATGACTATTTTTGGACAAAGGAGGATTCACAAATGTATATGTTTGAAGCTAAATATACTGCTGCTTATAGAAGCGAACACGAAGGAAGAGTGGGACGTTGGAGCAGACGGAAGCCGGGAGAGGGAGATGAAAGCGATTTTGACGCTATAAAGATGGAACTTGGAGCCAAGCTATTTCGACATAAATGGATTGCTGGGCGGACCAACAACTGTCCATCGAGTGAATCACTTTATTATCGATCATGATACACGCAGCACGCTCTGCGTGTTATTACCACTACAGTACATACGTTGTCTGGCTAGCTCAGCTGTGTACAAACAAAACATGAAATGTGGGCTAATACTTTACAGACACTGTAATATAATGTTCATGTTTTTCCGTCAGCACAGATTGTTGTTGTATCGCAGTGTTGTGCATTACCAACTCAAATGTGTTTCGTGCTGTTTTAGAAGATAGTTTATATCTTGCCTTAGTTAACTTTTACAGCTAATACCGTAGGACACCGATGTGTTACTATAATAGAAAAAAAGAGTTCCTCAGTGTTCGCTCTTACAATAACAATGTCGCTACAGCTTGATTATTATACAGGTTACGGAACTTAAATGAAGTATTGGTGACGTTTTTTTAATGCATTTTTTAAGTAATTTAGAGGTATAATTGATTGCTCCCATTAGCTGCATTGCTAGCCACCTAGATCAAGCCGATTCTTATATGTTAGAAAGCAACAAAAAAAAAACTGTCTTCCAGTCCCTCATAATGATTGTGAACGCTAGGCAAGATTTAAAAAAAAAAAAAAGTGCAGTTCCCCTTCGGGAGCGTTTGTAGATAAGGGCTGTCTTTCAAATAATTGTTATGCTTTAAGTTGCAAGCAAAAATCTGAGTTACAAGCATCCCATTAATTGCCGTGGCAAATGTCACAGTGAACCCCGTGAGATGCACCCAAAACAAAAGGAAGAAAGTGAGTGTGATAGTACTGAGAAGAAAAAGTGGATGATATTCATTGAATTAAAAAAATTAAAAATCAAAAACATGACTGAGCGCGTCGTCAACTTGGCGAAATAATTTGAGCTTGTCATTGCTCGTCTGCACCATCCTGAAGCAGAATGAGTCTAACGGCAGCAAAAACTGATATATAAACGGCGGACATATATCCATTAAAATATGGAAAAGCTGCTTATGGTGTGTTTGACGGAGAAGCAGCTGGAAGGTGATACCATAGAAGTCCACTCTTTAAGGTAAATACTGTATATTATTAAAACTACTGTAGTTGTTAGTAGTACATTCTATTGTATTGTTTTTATCTACTATGTCTTAAAGGTGCCATATGTAATAATTTCATGTAAAGTCATCATTAAATGGCCCTGATATGTCAAAAGGCATTAATAAATCATGTTCCTTTCGAAGGCCCTGCGATAAAGTGGCGACTTGTCCAGGGTGTACCCCGCCTTCCGCCCGATTGTAGCTGAGATAGGCTCCAGCGCCCCCCGCGACCCCGAACGGAATAAGCAGTAGAAAATGGATGGACAGATGTTCCTTTCGAATAACTTTATAACTGATAACAGCAGTTCAGCCAGGATATGCTCATTTCAAAATTACATTTATTTCTGGCCACATTACTACATATGGCAACTGTAACTAAAAGTTACCTTATTTTTCGGACTACAAGGCGCATATTAAATTCTTTCATTTTTTTCAAAAATTGACAGTGCGCCTTATAACCCAGTGTGCCTAATGTCCGTATTAATTCTGGTTGTACTTACCAACCTCAAAACAATTTTATTTGTTACATGGTGTAATGATAAGTGTGACCAAAAAGAGATATGCGTGGACTGCAGATTGACTCCTGTTCTATGAATGACGCAGACAATTACCCCTAAGCAAGCAACACCAAAACTTTGATGTTTAATATAGAACATTACACATGGCGCTAAAAAATCTGTTAAAATGTTTTAGTATGACTTAAGTTACGAAGCCGCACCGCTTGATGTAACACGTACGATTAAGGCTACCATAGTCATACGTACTGTGCTTCAACGTAGAGGTATTATTATAGTGTGTGTGTGTGTGTGTGTGTGTGTGTGTGTGTGTGTGTGTGTGTGTGTGTGTGTGTGTGTGTGTGTGTGTGTGTGTGTGTGTGTGTGTGTGTGTGTGTGTGTGTTTATAAGAACCCCCCCCCAGAAAATGTCCGCGCATCCGCCATTGTAGTCCACGCCATAGTCAATAACCTCCTTCTTATTCTCTATCCTCTTGTTGTGGAGCATTCATCCTTCGCTGTTGCCATTTCTGATACAAAGTAGCATGTATTTCTATCTTATATCTGTCAGTCAGCTGTCTATAGAAGCGCTAAAAAATACTGGTACAACAAAGATGACGGGGAGAAAACACTGTCGAAGTGGAGCCACGTAGGTAAGACTGCTCACAAAACGGCGCATCCTGAAGAGATGGTCAGAAAGTGGCTGGAAGAAGGTCTGTTAAACATAATCTATGCAACATGTTGACCAAAGAACCAAAAATGTTGTGTAGACCACAAGGAAGTGTAATAATATGACCCCTTTAAAGGCCTACTGAAATTAGATTTTCTTATTTAAAAGGGGATAGCAGATCCATTCTATGTGTCATACTTGATCATTTCGCAATATTGCCATATTTTTGCTGAAAGGATTTAGTATAGAACATCGACGATAAAGTTCGCAACTTTTGGTCGCTGACAAAAAAAGCCTTGCCTGTACAGGAAGTAGCGTGACGTCACAGGTTGAAGAGCTCCTCACATCTGCACATTGTTTACACCAGCAGCGAGAGCGATTCGGACCGAGAAAGCGACGATTACCCCATTATTTTGAGCGAGGATGAAAGATTCGTGGATGAGGAAAGTGACAGTGAAGGATTAAAGTGCAGTGCAGGACGCCAGGATTTATCTTTTTTCGCTCTGACCGTAACTTAGGTACAAGGGCTCATTGGATTCCACACTTTCTCCTTTTTCTATTATGGACCACGGATTTGTATTTTAAACCACCTCGGATACTGTATCCTCTTGAAAATGAGAGTCGAGAACGCGAAATGGACATTCACAGTGACTTTTATCTCCACGACAATACATCGGTGAAGCACTTTAGCTTCGGAGCTAACGTGATAGCATCGTGCTTAACTGCGGATAGAAACAGAAGAAACATGCCCCTGACTGGAAGGATAGACAGAAGATCAACAATACTATTATTACTTCTACTATCAGGAGACACCGAACCAAACCCTGGACCTATAACCATACGGTTAATGCTGTCCTGCCTGGCGAAGCCTAACAATGCTGTTGCTAACGACGCCAATGAAGCTAACTTAACTACGGGACCTCGACAGAGCTATGCTAAAAACATTAGCTCTCCACCTACCCCAGCCCTCATCTGCTCATCACCACCCGTGCTCACCTGCGTTCCAGCGATCGACGGTGCGACGAAGGACTTCACCCGATCATCGGTGCGGTCGGTGGCTAGCGTCGGATAGCGCGTCTGCTATCCAACTCAAAGTCCTCCTGGTTGTGTTGCTGTAGCCAGTCGCTAATACACCGATCCCACCTACAGCTTTCTTCTTTGCTGTCTTCATTGTTCATTAAACAAATTGCAAAAGATTCACCAACACAGATGTCCAGAATACTGTGGAATTTTGCGATGAAAACAGACGACTAAAGCTGGCCACCGTGCTATTCCAAAATGTCTGCTTCAACCCGTGACGTCACGCGCAAACGTCATCATACCGAGACGTTTTCAGCCGGATATTTCCCGGGAAATTTAAAATTGCACTTTATAAGTTAACCCGGCCGTATTGGCATGTGTTGCAATGTTAAAATTTCATCATTGATATATAAATTATCAGACTGCGTGGTCGGTAGTAGTGGGTTTCAGTAGGCCTTTAATGTGCCTAATGCCTTTTGTATGAAAGTACACCTGAATAGAACCGCTCATCGGCAGTGTTCCTTATAGTCTGTAAAATATGGTAGTTGTTCTTTTTTAAAGCATGTTACATGTAAAATGGTGATGTTTTGGGGGGTCCAAGCACCAATTAAATTGATTACAATACATTTCAATGGAAGATGTTGACTTGAGATAAAAGCTCCACCACAGAATCAATTAAGCTTGTTAGTTGAGGTATTGCTGTACTGTAGATTGAAGTGTGATGAGCGCTAGTGATAGCTGAGAGATATTTTATTGTTAAACAAACAAGGAATTCAATAATTGTAACCTCTACTGGAGTGCTGAAGTGATGGGAACACAACTATATGAATGAAAGCCTGCAAATGCACATGACGTGATATCACGGTGCACCATAATGTGTGTCATCCAGTGCACAAGCACATGTTATTATGTCTAAGTAGGGAATGAAATTTGACTTGCATTCCTTCTGTGTGAATGGAATAGACTTTTTTGTTGTATAAATAATTGTTTTATCCCTTTAAAATGAGACAAAATATGAAATAATATTAGATGAATACATTTAGGTTGTTAAAGACACATAGAACACAAAACAAGCTTCAACATACGGCCATGCATACACTGTTTTATATTGCTTTACCAGGGCAAATATTTATGTAGTCAGACGAATTAAGATATGTTGGAGACAAGAACATGCCCGCCTCTAGGGAAATATTGGAGAATGAATGCTGTGTTGAGGAACATAACTAGCGATCATAAAACTTCTTCCTCCTCCCAGTGGTGACAGATGGTCTGCTCTCAGTAACAGCTGATCCATTGGAATTTTTAATGCACACTATCAACTATACAAACTATAGAGAATGACCTAAAAATGCAAAACAAAAACATTCCCTGACTATCTGGGCAAGAATGTTTATGGTGGACATCGGAAAAGAGAGGCCAGAATGGTGCGGCTCGATAGTGGAGGCAACAGTAACTCATGAGAGTGGAGATGCTGCACAGCATCTGTGAACATGCAAAACGTCCAAACTCAAAGCAGATGAGCTACTTCAGCACAAACACAGCCACTGCTATGAAGACACCCCTTCTGCTGCAAAACTAAAATAGTTTGCCCGAACAACATGAACTGAACTATCCTCAATAACCACTTCATTAGGTACACTTGGTGCACACATCTGATAAGATCTGACACCTCAGAACATCCTAATCAATCAGAGTCTCTAACTCAGAGCTCCCCAACCACCGGGCCACGGCCCGGTACCGGTCCGTGGACCGATTGGTACCGGGCCGCACAAGAAATGTAAAAAAAAATTATTTTTTATTTTTATTAAACCAACATAAAAAACACTACATACATTACATATCAATATAGATCAACACAATCTGCAGGGATACAGTCCGTAAGCACACATGATTGTATTTTTTTATGACAAAAAAAAATTAATAAAAACCATACCCCCCCCCTACCGGTCAAATTTTCAAGCATTGACCGGTTCGCAGCTACAAAAAGGTTGGGGACCACTGCTCTAACTGACTTAATATGCCTGTTTTTTGGACTGTGGGAGGAAATGCCAATCTACAGTATATGCAATATATTTATATTCAAATTTTAAAAACAGGGTTTTGTTTCAAAGCACCCCGTGATAAATGAAATTCCGCAAGATGGGGACGCCATTTATTCTATTTTTTTTTTTTTTAAACGTATGCATTTAGGTCTTTATAAGCTCTCCGCACAACATCTAAACACTTCCTATGGTCTTTAAACACTCTAAAACCTCTTCTTCTCACATGAGATCCACCTCGGAATGGGGACATATGAATCCCTTCTCTATTGTATGAACATTCATACATAAAAATAGCCCCATATATTATTGTATTCTAATGAAACATCTTTGTTTAATACATTTCAACTTTGGGAGTTTATAACACTCTGGAGTTGTTGCAAATGTTTGAAACTCACTTAGCTATATGATAAGCAATAAGCAAAATGATTGTGCCAATAATGATATTGAAATCACCTTTTATAAATAGCGTTGATCGTGTCATGTTCTGTGGTCATGTTTTGTTTTGGTTATGTTCTGTTGGGTTTTGGACGCTTTTAGTTCCTGTTTACACTCCCTTGTTTTGGTTGCCATGGTGACATATGATTTTCACCTGCTGCTGGTGTTTTGAGTCACGCACCTGTTGTCACTAATGATGAGACTTTAGTATTTCAGCTTGTAGTTGCCAGGCAGTCGGCATGGCTACATTATCTCTGATACCCTTGTTACTTCCATGATTATGCGTCCATTCCATAGTTCTATGATCTTTCCATGCTTGACCAAGTAAGTTTTGTTTCATGTCCTTAGTCTGTTTATGTGTTAATTTTGTTCATAGCCAAGTTTGTTCTCCACTTTTTTCACGCCTTTAGATTGTTATTTTTGTTAGTGTTAAAATAAATAATGTCCTTACCTCCACGCCATGTCCACTCCAATTTCTTTGCATCTCGGGAAAACAAACCATCCCATAGTCCACGTCGTGACAGATTGTGACTAGTGCCATGCGACAGAATGTCTACATTTATGCAAACAGAGGACTAAGACATGAGTGTGTGTGTTATTTCTTTTTCTTTTTTAAATCTCAGCAATGATTCACAGTCCTGGTGTAGCTGACATTATAAAATAACCTTTTTACGGTGCTCAACATAGTATAAACAATCTGTAAATGTTGCCTTCTTCTTTAAACTTGCAGTTTCCATCCTCCTTCATTAACAGTCCAACACATGATCATTAAAAGCAATACCATATTCATTTGATATTTATTATTGAATAGTTATTCATTGTTGGAGGACAACACCAGGGTGGCGCTATTTTCTGCAGGTAATAAAAAATACTTTGTGCAGGTGTGCTTTATATATCCGAATATTTCCTTGCTTACAGGTAGCTACATTCTGATATATGTGAGTAGGATTTATTTTGGGATAGAATCCAGACACAGTTTTATAAACGAGGTCCCTGGTCTGCCAGAGAATAAGAAGACATAGCAATATAGGGATCAGCATTCCCAACTTAGTATAATGCTCAGGACATTGTTTTGCTGTTTTCTGTTATGACAAGGTTCTATTTTTTCCATTCCTACTCTTATTAAAGAAGCTGTTTTACTGTAACAAACTAGATGAGATCTCCACAGCATTTTACTAAACTAATGGCAGCTAAATAGAAATGTACTTGTATGAACATGCTTTATGAGCAGCCTCACATTGGTTGTAACGTCAAGGCTCTCGTACATTTATAATGATGCCAAAAACATACAAGACTGCATGACTCTTCTTCACATTGTAAAACTAGAAAAGTACATAGAGAGCGCAGTCCAAAAGTAAAAAAATCCGGATGGTATGGGTGTAACAATTTTGTAGATACTGCGGTATTTTGGTTTCAAAGTCTTCACAGTAATGCCGTCATGCGTGACGGTATCAAACAAAAACTTGGTGTGTAGTTTTTGTCTGGCGCTTTGGCGCTTGCCGTGTATGAAATTACACTACATCTCCCAGAATCTTATAGGCAGCGTTGGATCGGCAAGGTGGGGGCATGGAATGCCGTAAGCAGGAAGTGAAGTGTGTTCAAGTGTGGTCTTCTAAAGATCCAGAAAACTCTTTTTAAAACCCGTGGAGATCTGGCATTCCAGGCTATAGCTCCCAGACTTTGGAACTGTCATGTCTGTGTGATCATGTTTGGTTTTAGTTATGTTCGGTTTTGTTTTTGGACTCTTTGTGCACTCTTGTTTGTTTTGTCACCATAGCAACCCACTAGTTTCACCTGTCATGTCACGCTCGTGTCTCACGCTTTGCACTCACACACCTGTCACTGATCATGTCACTGCTATTTAAGCCTGTCTGTTTCAGCTGATCGTTCTGGTGACATTATCCTATCATACCATGCTACTTCTGATATCATTTCTACCTCTGTTACCTCTGAACCCATAGTTCCATGCCATAGTTTTCATGCTGTTCCATGCCAAGTAAGTTTTTGTTTATTGTTCATAGTTTCTGCCTTTGTGCAAGTTTTGTTTCATTAGTCAAGTTTTTTCTCCGCCATTGTGCGCGCCTTTTGTTTGCTTCCTTTTTTGTAGTCTGTTAGTGTTTAAAATAAAATGTGTATTTACCCTCCCGGGAAAACAAACAACCCAATGCACGAATTGACAGGAACAATTTGCACCAGTCCCTTTGTGATCTTGACTGTTGAAACTTTTAAGAAACATTTGAAAACTTTTCTTTTTAGTATAGCTTTTAGTTAATGCACCTTTTAACTATCATTTTAATCTACTTTGTATCCTTTTTATGATGTTGCCCCTGTTGTTGTAATTGAATTGTTGTTTTACTTTACCTATGTTTTGTACAGCGCTTTGTGATTTTATCTGTGAAAAGCACTTCATAAAAAAATGTACTTACTTACTTAATTACTTACTTCATAGTAGATGAGAAAAATTGTTGCTCTCGGACATTTCATCAAAATATGTCTACAAATGTTTGCGTTATGTTGCTAACAAACACACAAACAAACCCTGGCGAAAACACAACCTGTTTGGCGAAGGTGAGAAAGTCTACGTTCTGCAAAGCAAAGTGCACCACTTTCAAATGGAGAGCGTTCCCAAAGTGACACAGCTAGTCGGTCCTGTCGCAGCGCACGGCCGATAAATCACCATCAATCCATCCATTTTCCAAGGCTTGTCCCTGTCGATTTTCCGGCTGCCAGTATGCTGTCAGTCTCCTCTATCTTTGTCTATCTCTAGCGTACACAATCAGAAGTGTAGGTAATGTAGTAGAAATTATCCGGATCACCCACCAAATCGAATCAGTTGTCCCTTATCCCATTTTAAACATTTCCTAAAAGGACCATGAAAATCCACTCATACCTTTTTGTGTTATTTTGTTAACCAACTATTACTACAGACGGACAGACAAACAGCAACGATTACATAACCCCCTGACGGGGTTATTAATATCAATTAGTTTTGGCTTGCAACTGCAAAATATAAACAGTCTAATCTCATCCCGAAACCCACTTATTGTGTGTTTATTGTAACTTCTTTTTGGACACAATCTTTCGCTGTGTCCAATCCTCCGCCTGCTTCCATATCATGATCTAAGTGGCAGCATATTTGCTTTGACAACATGCAAAGGGGTCCAGTGTGGAGCTGCAGGCTATAGAAAATGAGAACATACATTACATAAGAGATTAAACTCATAGAATCCAAGGTATTTATCCAAGAACGGCAGCCAATAACATTAAAGCCTCCTTTATGAGCACACATCCCCCATATGAGTAGGGCCTCAGTGGGTCGGTCTGTCGTTTATCCCGTTCATGTAAGCTTGTAAAAGAAGACAAAGTAACACACAGCCAAGCACCGCTATGTCCCCGCTACACACTGATGTTCTTAAACCTCGCTTTGCCGTGATATGATTTCTTAAGACAGTGACAAGAAACATACATACGTGTGGCAAAACGCTGATGATTTTTGTGTCAACTGCACACCACCCGCTGCTCTTACTCAAACCACACTATAGTCTAATGGACTGCTGCAATTCCTGCTGAGCTTCATTATAATTTACAACACAGTTGGGGGGAGGCAGCATGGTTTTGGGTCCAGAGGAATGTTTCGAAGTGGACCCAGCCAGCCCCCCCTTTTTTTGTGTTTCATCCAGCCACGTGCCGCACATTCCCAACTGACGTACTCATCACCATGAAGACACTTTCCAACTCTGCCTCACATAAACACACTTAGCCTGCCTCATTTTTAATGGAAGAATGCATGATCCGGCCCTAAACAAAATTTTGTTTGTGGCTCCCTTTTTGGTCTTATATATTACTGGTGTGCCACACGAGGGGTTATAGCAGTGTTTTTCAACCACTGTGCCGCGGCACACCAGTGTGCCGTGAGATACAGTCTGGTGTGCCGTGGGAGATTATGTAATTTCACCTAATTGGGTTAAAAATATCTTTTGCAAACCAGTAACTATAATCCGCAAATGTGCCGTTGTTGAGTGTCTGTGCTGTCTAGAGCGCGGCAGAGTAACCGTGTAATACTCTTCCATATCAGTAGGTGGCAGCAGGTAGCTAATTGCTTTGTAGATGTCAGGAACATGGTTTGTCATGATCACAATATGCAGGAGGCAGCGTGTAGGTAAAAACGTATCTAACACTTAAACCAACAATAAACAAAAGGCAAGTGCCGCTAAGTGTCGCTAAGTGCCGCTAAGAAAAGGCATTGAAGCTTAGGGTTGGCTATGCAAAACGAAACTAAAACTGAACTGGCTGCAAAGTAAACAAAAACAGAATGCTGGATGACAGCAAAGACTTAACAGCGTTTGGAGCAGACGGCGTCCACAAAGTACATCCGTACATGACATGACAATCAACAATGTCCCCACAAAGAAGGATAGCGTCCGCACAACTTAAATAGTCTTGATTGCGAAAACAAAGCAGGTGCGGGGAATAGCGCTCAAGGAAGACATGAAACTGCTACAGGAAAATACCAACAAAAGAGGAAAAGCCACCAAAATAGGAGCGCAAGACAAGAACTAAAACACTACACAGGAAAACAGCAAAAAACTCAAAATAAGTCACGGCGTGATGTGACAGGTCGTGACAGTACACCTGCTTTGAGACAAGAGCTATAGTGATGCATGGTTCGTTATGGTTTGAATTCATATCCAACAATTGCGAGAACGACTTTTTATTGTCATTATCGGCTACTGCGCTTCATTTTTTTTAATATTTTCTGCTGGTGGTGTGCCCCAGAATTTTTTCAATGAAAAAAATGTGCCTTGGCTCAGAAAAGGTTGAAAATCACTGGGTTATAGAGCTGACTGCAGCCCAGAGAGTATTGTATCACAGTCTTTCCACCACATCGCTCTTCAGGTTTGTGGCTTGTAAAGATGAATATGTGGGTGTTATTTCATGTCTAGATGGCTTTCTTATTGTTAAAAAATGTATTTACAAAGTCATAAACTGTTTTTTGTGCTCGAGCTATGAAAATATTGAATTAAGAATGAGTAATTACTACTTTTGGTGACCAGAAGTAGATTTGGGTTTGGGAGAGTGTGCATAAGAGACATAACCAAGACAAATGCAGTTCAAGTATGTTCATAATTAGATATCGAGAAATGTTGTATTATTATTTTAGAAGTTTCGTAAAGATTTGTATTTACTATAAATAATAATGTATATGTATGTATGTAATATGTAATAAACAAAAAAACTGCATTGATAACTACAATTCAGTTCAATCCAATATGTCCAATAGTCATGTGTTTATATTCCAGCTAATGTCCAAAGTTCATTTGAAAAGGTAAAAAAATAGGTTGATATGTCTGAGGGGAAAAGAAAAGTCTTTGATATCTCTTACCAGAGTGAAGCCAAACTGCTATGAAACGTTGGCATCAATTGAAAAAGTAAACAAAACACAATAAATTGGTCAAAAAATATGAAAAAAAATAGACAGTATATGTTTAGGGAAAAAGTTTATATAAACTTAAATAATACGGTTGGTTGTACGGTAAATCTGCCACGATAACAATGTTCAAAGCAATGCGAAATTAGTAGGGGTGTAACGGTATTGTAGATGCCGCAGTATTGCAGTTTCAAAGTCTCCACAATAATGCCGTGACGAGTGACAGTATCAAAAAAAAACTTGGTGTGTAGTTTTTTTTCTGGCCCTTTAGCGTTGGCCGGGTCTGAAAATAAACTACATCTGCCAGAATCCTTTGTGCAGCGCGGGGTGGGGGTGTGGACCGCCGTAAGAAAAAAACTATACTGTACTGCTACACCTTTAAACCAATACCCAAAAATATATTTGAAGCCAGCAAAGCTAAACATCAGTTTGTGAGGTATTCACATTATTAAAAGTTATATTGTTCGGTAACTTTTCCGAGAAACACAATGAACTTAGACTTTGTCTCAGCGTTTTTACAAACCCATTAAACTTTAAGCACTTCCTGTTTAGACTTAGACTTAGACAAACTTTAATGATCCACAAGGGAAATTTGGCATTCTCAAGTTGGCAGTTCATCAAAGACGTGTTTGGAAAAGCAACCGAGTGTTTCCTCAAACCGCCGCATTGGTGAAATCAGCAACTGCCACAGCACATTATTACAATATTACACTTATGATATAAACATAACAATTATCAAAATGACACGATAGCCGAAATCAAGGTAACATAATTACAAACATAACCAACGTGAACATGGTAGATTTAAGCATAAAATAAAATAGAACAAACAACAAATGTAGAAACACACATTTTTACAATGGAGTTTAGGGTGCGCATCGTGCCATCAACCAATTGCGAGCGCTGCACGGAACTCTATCTACTACAAAGATGATGGTCATGTTGACTTAACTCTTTGCATTTTACTGTTTCATTATTTTATCCATTGAGTTGATAATTTACAATGAAAGAAGGTATTGTGCGTTGCTTCAGCATCAGTCTGCCGTCATCTGCTGCCAACCAGCTAATTGCATGCAACTGCGCTGATTGCAGTAGCGGCAGCCAATCCAGAGGACGCTTAAAGTCAGCTGACACATCATTTTTAAACATTGTCATGGGTGACGTGGGTTACACTTGAATTGCTATTGCGGCATCCAGTGGACACATTTATAACAGCAGTTTCTTTTATTAAAAAATTGCAGCTCATCTTGCGGACCGGATTAAACCTGTTTGTTTGGTGTACGTTTGACACTCCTGTCTTAAAACAATCCTGTCACTTCATTTGACACACAATGGCATTTTTAAGTCTTTTTTTGAACATATACCACAATAATATCATACTATGGCCTTAATACCGTGACAATATCATACCGGGTGATTTTGATATAGTTACATCCCTAAAAATTAGGGATGTTTTATCTCCATGGACTTTTAAATAGATGCGGTCGCGATGCTGCTAAACTATACTGAAACTAACTAACTAACTAAGGACATGTTAACTCACTGCTAGGGAAGTTACGGTTATATAAATACAACGGTATTCCTGCTTCAAAGTATTTTCAATAATTCAGTCTTGTGAGGGTATCAAACAAAAACTTAGTGATCATAGTTTTTTTCTGGCGTTTAAGCATCGGTCGGGTCTGTAAAAAAAAAAAAACATCTCCCAGAATCCTCTGCGCAGCGAGGGAACGGCAAGGCAGGGTCGTTGAACGCCGTAAGCAGGAAGTGACGTGTGATCGTACTTGTCGTGGGTAAAAGGAATTGTTTTTTTGGACATTAAATATGTCCATAACTGGTTGAGTTATGTTGCTAACAAACAGACAAAAAAGCCCAAGCCAAAACATAACGTCTTTGGCGGAGGTACGAAAATCTGAGTTCTGCACTTTCGTTTCGAGCGTTTCCAAGGCGACACAGAGCCAGCTGGTCTCGTCTCACTGCAAGGCGGGAAATCAACAAAAAAATGCTTAACGCAGGGAAATGCGAGTAAACTAAAAAGCTACTAGATACATCCTCAATCCATCCATCCATCCATTTTCTACCCCTTGTCCCTTACAGGGTCACGGGGGGTGCTGGAGCCTATCTCAGCTGCATTCGGGCGGAAGGTGGGGTACACCCTGGACAAGTCACCACCTCATCGCATAGCCAACACAGATAGAAAGACAACATTCACACTCACATTCACACAGTTGGGCCAATTTAGTGTTGCCAATCAACCTATCCCTCAAACTGTCCCACAGAAAAGATATTTGAAGTCAAGCATCAGTTTGTGAAGTATTTACATTATTAGTAATTATATTGTTAGTTTACCTTTCTGAGAAACAACAGTTTCCAGTCTGACATAAAAAAATGACCACTGTAGAGGACACTGCTTCCCATAATGTAAAAATTAAAAGAAACTAAGCAGTACATTATTGTTGTACACTTGTTGCACTGGATGTTTACATACCATACCAACTTTATTTATAAAGCCCTTTAAAAACAACCACAGTTGAAGGACAAAGGGCTGTACACCACAAAGAAATACAGGTAAAGGACAGACTAAAAAATAACATGTAAAACAGAGGTAAAATACACATAGAAAAAGCAAATACAAATTATCTTCAGAGCAATTTGTTAGATAAAAAGTAATTAAAAAGTTAAAAACAGTTTAAACAGTTCAAAGTCTCATGCTGGGTTAAAAGCCAGTGAGTAAAAATTAGTTTTAAGAAGGGTCTTAAAATTAGCCAAAGAAGGGGCCCATCTCACATGGAGAGGGAGATCGTTCCAGAGTTTGGGACCCACAACAGAGAAGGCTCTGTCCCCTCTAAGCTTGCGCTTTGATTTGGGTACCTCCAGGAGCAGCTGATCAGCTGACCTGAGGGACCGGGTGGGGGCATAGAGGTGGAGCAGCTCAGAAAAGTAAGGTGGGGCAAGACCATGTAAGGATTTAAAAACGAGTACAATTATTTTAAAATGGACTCTAAAAGACACAGGCAGCCATTGAAGTGAGGCTAAAACAGGAGTAATGTGCTCTCTTTTTCTTGTGCTTGTTAAAAGCCGGGCAGCTGCATTTTGGACCAGCTGCAGACGTGAGAGGGAGGATTGACTAATTCCAAAATACAAAGAGTTACAGTAAACCAGTCAAGATGTGATAAAGGCATGGATTACTGTCTCAAACTGTTGCCTAGAAAGAAGGTTTTTACCCTTGGCCAGCTGACGTAAATGAAAAAAAGCTGGCTTTCACCACTGTGCCAATCTGACGGTCCAATTTAAAATCACTATCAATACGAAAGCCCAGGTTGGTGACCATGGGCTTAACGTGCAAAGCCAAGGGGCCAAAGTCAACAGTGGGGAGCTCACAGGTACCACTAGGTCCAAACACTATTACTTCTGTCTTCTTTTCTTTGAAATTCAAGAAATTTAGGGCCATCCAGGCCTTGATATCATCAAGACAAGCAAGTAGTGGCTGCATTGAAGAGGCATGATTTCTCTTTAACAGAAAATAATGCATTGTCACTTTAAAGACATCAACTCTAAGTTATTCTTTTAAATATTTGTTTGAAACAGTAGATGTTCCGAGACTATAATTTGCGCTTAGAAATACTTGTTTGTAGTAATAAAAAAACCCATTAAAGTTAAAGTACCAATGATTGTCACACACACATTAGGTGTGGTGAGATGTGTCCTCTGCATTTGACCCATCCCCTTGTTCACCCCCTGGGAGGTGAGGGCCGCAGTGAGCAGCAGCGGTGGCCACGCCTGGAAATCATTTTGGTGATTTAACCCCCAATTCTAACCCTTGATGCTGAGTGCCAAGCAGGGAGGCAATGGGTCCCATTTTTTTATAGTCCTTGGTATGACTCGGCCAGGGTTTGAACTCACAACCGCCGATTTCAGCATTAAGTGTGTGATCAATTCAAGTACCGTATTTTTCGGAGTATAAGTCGCTCAGGAGTATAAGTCGCAAAGGCCGAAAATGCATAATAAAGAAGGAAAAAAACATATATAAGTCGCACTGGAGTATAAGTCGCATTTTTGGGGGAAATGTATTTGATAAAACCCAACACCAAGAATGGACATTTGAAAGGCAATTTAAAATAAATAAAAAATAGTGAACAACAGGCTGAATAAGTGTACGTTATATGACGCATAAATAACCAACTGAGAATGTGCCTGGTATGTTAACGTAACATATTATGGTAAGAGTCATTCAAATAACTATAACATATAGAACATGCTATACGTTTACCAAACAATCTGTCACTCCTAATCGCTAAATCCCATGAAATCTTATACATCTAGTCTCTTACGTGAATGAGCTAAATAATATTATTTGATATTTTATGGTAATGTGGTAGTAATTTCACACATAAGTCGCTCCTGAGTATAAGTCGCTATATAAACTATGAAAAAAACTGCGACTTATAGTCCGAAAAATACGGTCATCCTAAACTTTCCTGTCACTTCCATTTGACACACTATGGCATTTTTACCAAGCTTTTCAGGGGGGACAAATACCGCTCTTAATACCGTGATACCATGAGATTTTGATACGGTTACATCCCTACCTACCGCTGTATAAAAGTTAAACAGGAACAACATATAATTGTATAAGTAGAACAAGCCAACACCTGCAGAGCACGACGACCACGTTGATGATCACTGAAGTGACTGGTCAGTAGCTGACCCCCACCCCAACCCCCCATAGGGTGTTTATGCCAAGGCCGACCCAGTACCTCCTATTCGGTTCCTTCTGTGCCTGTGCTCTGGGGGGAATACTTCATTTTTCACCCACTCAGACGAGTGTGTGTCTCACTTGTTGCTTTAACTGGAGGCGGACAGCGCAGGAAGGAGGATTTAAGTCTTCACCTACTAAATCATTGGCATATGCTCAAAGGAGGAATGAATGAAAAATAAAGCGGAGTTGAAGAGAGAGAAGAACTTCAGGCTTAGTGTGTGTGTGCGTGTGCGTGCGTGTGCGTGTGTGTGTGTGTGTGTGTGTGTGTGTGTGTGTGTGTGTGTGTGTGTGTGTGTGTGTGTGTGTGTGTGTGTGTGTGTGTGTGTGTGCCTGACACTGACCTCTGACTCGAGCATAGCAGCAGCCACACTTAGTCAGGACTTTCCGGAACAAGTGCTGGCAGCCACAGCAGCCTCGATGGTGGCGGTGGTGATGGTGGCCCCCTTTCATGATGTTGGACCATTAGATGAGCTGGGCATGGCCCGCTGCTCCCTCTCTCCCGCTCCACTACTCGCTCAAGCACACAAGCGCCCCCCACTCAAAGTTTGTATACCACCAAAAAGATGAATAGAAAAATGGAGGTCAGTCTAGCCTCCCACCCAGGTGACCGCAGACACTCTACATCCAGAGGGGTCCACAAAAGAAGCCACAAAGAAATCCACAGCTGATAAACAGCTAGGCAAACATCCCACTGAGCATTTTCTTCTGTCCTCCCGCTCTATCTTTTTCGCTCCTTTTGCTGAGCTCTTGCCTCTGTAAGCTGCCTGGTCAAATGATTAACGGCTTCAGCTACAGAGAGATAGAGAGGAGAGTGAGAGAGGGGGGGGGTAAGAGAGAGTAAGAGGAGGGAAGGTGGAGTCTGCAAGCTCTCCTCACTATTACAGGATAAGGTTCCCACTCCCCTAATTCTCCCGCTTCCTGAACGCCCCCCAACCAACAGCACTACCTCCGCTTTCCTTTTCAGCTGTTTTCCTTGGCTCGCCTCACTCATCTGCTGCCTCCGTCTGTTTTCATATACCGAATTCTACAAGGCTTACACGGGCGTTCTTAAATTTCCAAATGCAAGAGCAGATGAAAAGCCAGCCTCACCTCTGCATGCTCCAAGTTGACGCTGCAGGAGCGTGTCATGACACAGAAGTGTTAACAAAGGAGAAGCCGTGTTAGGCTAGAGGTGTAATACTTTCTATTTTTCCCAGAGGGTGACATGCAAGAATGATTTTGATGGTTTAAGAATTTGTCTTTGCTGGCAACGTCTGTCTGCGTCCTGCACACTGAACTTTTCTGTTTTTTCTTTGTGTTTCCATGCAGTGAGTGGGGGGTCTCAAGTTTCACAATGTTGGCATTCTTGAATGCGTGCGTGCGTGCGTGCGTGCGTGCCTGTGTGCCTGTCATTTGACGTGACAATTAATTTTCAAGCTCAGTAAATCTCTAAGTGTGAGGACAGACAAACCTATATGGGGCGGTATAGCTCGGTTGGTAGAGTGGCCGTGCCAGCAACTTGAGGATTCCAGGTTCGATTCCCGCTTCTGCAATCCGAGTCTCTGCAGTTGTGTCCTTGGGCAAGACACTTTACCAACCTGCTCCCAGTGCCACCCACACTGGTTTAAAAAATGTAACTTAGATATTGGGTTTCACAATGTAAAGCGCTTTAAGTCACTAGAGAAAAATTTAATTCACTTCACTTATTGTTGATGTACTCTTCGCACAGAGAAAAGTGCAACAGTATGTGTCAAGACGGGGACTATGGGGTGTTTTGTTTTCCCGGAATGCAAAGGAAAGTTGGAGCGGGCAAGGCGTGAAGGTAAGGACATATTTTATTATTACTATAAAAAAGGAACAAAAGGCGCGCACAAGGTGGAAGTCCAAAAACTTGGCTAATGAAACAAAAACTTGCACAAAGGCAGAAACTATGAACATGAAGCAAAACTCGTTAACTGTGACATGAAAAAACAAAACTTACGTGGCATGGCAAGAAGCATAACTATGAACAGGTATGAGCAGGGACGTGCACATGATTATAGAGGGGAAGGGGCTCAAAGTCAGAAAAGGGCAGGAATTTTTTTTTTGGTCCTTTACACAATATGGAAATTAATGTAAAATTAAATTTGCTAATAGGAAGCTAACTACTTAGCTGTGTGTCCTTTGTAGGTAAAAGTGATTGCCATTTCTTTTGTGTCAACAAATTATGGTCATAATGAGTTAATTCACATTATCATAGGCTTGGAAGACATGAATAGCAACAAAACACTGGTTTATTATTAGGCTATTTATTGTTAAAGATAAGCACTTTAATATTGAACATTGAACAGTGCAACATGAACTTTGAAAAAAAATACAAAAATAAATACCCAAATGGAAAAAACTTCAATGTGAAAATCTGTCCTTCTTCCCTTAACTTGATGAAAACACCATCAAGTTGTATCTTATGGTATATCTCACTTAATGCTCAGACTAAACAACTGAAACGCAATACAGGGCCAAAAATATGGACCAGGGGCCAGTAGAGGGCTGTATCATTTCTTTTTTTGGCATTGTGCTGCAGGCATAATCAACATGAATCAAGTTTAAATACAGATGGCAATATTCCTAACAGATAACCTACATCTTATATCCCAGAATGCTGAAATTATTATTATTATTATTATTAATAATAATAATAATTATTATTATTATTATCATTGTTCTTCTTATTATTATTGTTATTATTATCATTAGTATCATTATTATTATTATTATTTTGTTAACCCACACAGTAATAGCAAAGTCACAATAAACGTTATATCTAAAACTCTACTGTGAGAGAAATGTGATCCGCCGTAAACACAGTGCACTTTATTTTGAAAATTAACCCGGTGTTTTATTTTGTATTTTGTACATTACTTCCTGTCCCGCACGATCCGCTCTGCTCTGTGCGGACTTGATGTGCCGTGCTCAATTGATGCGCCGTGCTCCGATGTCCGGCAAAAACAGAAACTGACACATTGAATAATAGAATAATACAGCGTTTTTCTGCAATATTACCCATATTAGATGCTGAATAAGTGGACGGCGACTAGACCATAACTCACAGGTTCAAGTTGCTCCACTATCACGTCTCAGGGGCGCAGTAACTTGGCTCTCTCTCCTCTCACTTACTCACCCGCAGATCGGGGAGGGGCTAAACGTTTAAAAGTTTAGACCAGTCCACATTTAGGGAAAATGTAAGCCCCTCCTCGATCTGCAGGCTGCAGTCAGGGGTTACTCCCTTGAACCGCAAAAGCAACCCGGTTTCGAAACGAATAAAGACCAACTTCGATATTGTACATTATAAACTAACGTATGGATAGACAAACAAGTCGATCATTAAAATGTTCATGCAAGTAACAGCCAATCAGCATTCAACCGTCAAACTCCGTGCAGTGAAGTGCAGTCCGGGGTGAACTGCAGCATGGAGGAGAAAGTGATTGTTGCCGTTTGCGACTCCTGGAGCTTTATATATAATGACGTTTGAGAATCTGCCGGATCTCCGCCACCAGAGGGAGCCCGCGGGGGTGAACCCATGGGTTAAACGTTTAGCCCCTCCTCGATCTGCGGGCTGCAGCCAGGGGCACTTGCTCTCTCTGGCGGAAGCTCAAACAACCCGGTATTACAAGAAAACGTGGAGTTTTTGTACCGCTGTTTTTTTTTGTTTTGTTTTTTTTTACATCCCTGACAGGAATTTATTAATGTTGTTTAAAGAAAAGAAAAAAAACACACACACAGGCAGAGGGCACTTTTTAAGACGAGGCAAAAAAGGGCAGGGGCTCAGGCACCCATAGGGCCCTATGTGTGCACGTGCCTGGGTATGAGTATCAGAAGTAGCATGGCATGAAGTTAGCAGAGGTAATGTCGCCAGGCTGAATTCCTGGCAACAATGGGCTTAAATAATACAGACATGATTGACAACAGGTGCGCGAGTGCAAAACGTGAAACAGGTGAAAGGCCTACTGAAATGAATTTTTTTTATTTAAACGGGGATAGCAGATCTATTCTATGTGTCATACTTGATCATTTCGCGATATTGCCATATTTTTGCTGAAAGGATTTAGTATAGAACAACGACGATAAAGATTGCAACTTTTGGTATCTGATAAAAAAAAGGCTTGCCCCTACCGGAAGTAGCGTGACGTAGTCAGTTGAACATATATGCAAAGTTCCCTATTGTTTACAATGATGGCCGCATAAAGTGAGAGAGATTCGGACCGAGAAAGCGACAATTTCCCCATTAATTTGAGCGAGGATGAAAGATTTGTGGATGAGTAAAGTGCAAGTGAAGGACTAGTGGGGAGTTGAAGCTATTCAGATAGGGAAGATGCTATGAGAGCCGGGGGTGACCTGATATTCAGCTGGGAATGACTACAACAGTAAATAAACACAAGACATATATATACTCTATTAGCCACAACACAACCAGGCTTATATTTAATATGCCACAAATTAATCCTGCATAAAAACACCTACGTGTTTGTTATGCTAGCTCCTAGCTCCTCTGCTAGCTCCTAGCTCCATAGAACACGCCAATACAATTCAAACACCTGATCAACACACACAATCACTCAGCCCAAAAGACCGTTCACCTAACCCAAGGTTCATAAAGCTTATATATTTTTAAAAAGTTACGTACGTGACGCGCACATACGGTCAAGCTATCAAATGTTTAGCAGCCAAGGCTGCATACTCACGGTACCTGATATTCAGCTGGGAATGACTACAACAGTAAATAAACACAAGACATATATATACTCTATTAGCCACAACACAACCAGGCTTATATTTAATATGCCACAAATTAATCCTGCATAAAAACACCTGCGTGTTTGTTATGCTAGCTCCTAGCTCATATGCTAGCTCCTAGCTCCATAGAACACTCCAATACAATTCAAACACCTGATCAACACACACAATCACTCAGCCCAAAAGACCGTTCACCTAACCCAAGGTTCATAAAGCTCATATATTTTTAAAAAGTTACGTACGTGACGCGCACGTACGGTCAAGCTATCAAATGTTTAGCAGCCAAGGCTGCATACTCACGGTACCTGGTATTCAGCTGGGAATGACTACAACAGTAAATAAACACAAGACATATATATACTCTATTAGCCACAACACAACCAGGCTTATATTTAATATGCCACAAATTAATCCTGCATAAAAACACCTGCGTGTTTGTTATGCTAGCTCCTAGCTCATATGCTAGCTCCTAGCTCCATAGAACACTCCAATACAATTCAAACACCTGATCAACACACACAATCACTCAGCCCAAAAGACCGTTCACCTAACCCAAGGTTCATAAAGCTCATATATTTTTAAAAAGTTACGTACGTGACGCGCACGTACGGTCAAGCTATCAAATGTTTAGCAGCCAAGGCTGCATACTCACGGTACCTGGTATTCAGCTGGGGATGACTAAAACAGTAAATAAACACAAGACATATATTTACTCTATTAGCCACAACACAACCAGGCTTATATTTAATATGACACAAATTAATCCTGCATAAAAACACCTACGTCTTTGTTATGCTAGCTCCTAGCTCCTATGCTAGCTCCTAGCTCCGTAGAACACGCCAATACAATTCAAACACCTGATCAACACACACAATCACTCAGCCCAAAAGACCGTTCACCTAACCCAAGGTTCATAAAGCTTATATATTTAAAAAAAAGTTACGTACATACGCAAAAAAAAGTTGCGCACATACGGTCAAGTGATCAAATGTTTAGAAGCCAAAGCTGCATACTCACAGTGAAACGTCTGCGTCTTTGTCATCCAAATCAAAGTAATCCTGGTAAGAGTCTGTGTTGTCCCAGTTCTCTACAGGCGTCTGTGTATCGAAGTCAAAAGTCCTCCTGGTTAGAGTCTCTGTTATCCGAGTTCTTCCATCTTGACTGCATCTTTCGGGAATGTAAACAAAGAAGCGCCGGCTGTGTACTGTTGTTGCTGACTATGTTCGAAAAATACGTCCATTTCACACCGACAACTTTCTTCTTTGCTTGCTCAGCTTCTTTCTCCATAATGCAATGAACATGATTGCAACAGATTCACGAACACAGATGTCCAGAATACTGTGGAATTATGAAATGAAAACAGAGCTTTTTCGTCTTGGCTTCAATGTGGAAGGCATACCCGTGTTCCCCGGGCTACGTCACGCGCATACGTCATCCTGAGAGGCGTTTCGAACCGGAAGTTTAGCGGCAAATTTAAAATGTCACTTTATAAGTTAACCCGGCCGTATTGGCACGTTTTATAATGTTAAGATTTCATCATTGATATATAAACTATCAGACTGCGTGGTCGGTAGTAGTGGGTTTCAGTAGGCCTTTAAAACTAATGGTTGCTATGGTGACAAAACAAACAAGAGTGCACAAAGAGTCCAAAACCCAAACCAAACATAACCAAAACAAAAACATGATCAACAGACATGACAGTATGCAAGCCACTTTAGATTTGCTATCAAAGATTAGGCAAGGCACGTTTATTTATATTGCACAATTCATACACAACACAATTCAAAGGGCTTTACAGGTGCATACAATTACAAAAAAGGCCAATAAAATAAAATAAAATATAATCATAATTCAATAAAAAATCAAAAAGTGTAAATGAAATACTTTCAGTTGTTATATGCACAGTTAAATAAAAGTGTTTTCAGCCAACATTGCCACCATTGAGGCCTGTCTCACCACTTCTGAAAGACTATTACAGATTTTAGGAGCTCAAAACCGAAATGCAGCCTCACCATGTTTAGTCCAGACTCTGGGCACCAGCAGGAGACCCGATGTCCTGCATAGTTGTGGTAGGACACATTGTAGCTGCGTATTAGCTAACCCTGGTGGCAGCATGTACAAGTTTAACAAGTAATAGTTCCCAGAATTTACCCTTGAGGAACTTCAAAGGTCATAGCCATTTGGTCAACAAAGTATGCCCTGTAATCGAAATAGGATTTGAACCAGTTAAGAGCAGTACTAGATATTCCCAACCATCCATCCATTTTCTACCGCTTGTCCCTCTCGGGGTTCCAGGGGATGCTGGAGCCTATCTCAGCTGCATTCGGGCGAAAGGCGGGGTACACCCTGGACAAGTCGCCACCTCATCGCAGGACCAACAGATATACAGACAACATTCACACTCATATTCACACACTAGGGCCAATTTAGTGTTGCCAATCAACCTATCCCCAGGTGCATGTCTTTGGAGGTGGGAGGAAGCCGGAGTACCCGAAGGGAACCCACGCAGTCACGAGAAGAACATGCAAACTCCACACAGAAAGACCCTGGGATCGAACCCAGGACATTTGTATTGTGAGGCACATGCACTAACCTGTTCCACCGTGCTGCCTATTCCCAACCAGTAGATTAGTATTCTATGATGACAGTTGAGTGACGAGAAAAATGAAGGTAATAGCTAGAGTCGGGACAAAATCTGATTGTACAAATACCTCTGTAACTTTCTGCAAAATATATTTCCTTGTATTTCAGTTTGCATATATTGTCATCAAGCTGTGTTGAACATTTTAAAAACAAACAAGTGTTTTTTTCAGTAGGCGTGTCCTGATCCAATATTGGTTATGGATATTGGTCAAAAACAATATCGGATCATATCGACTTGCATCTAAAATCTCTGATATAAAATTCAATACAAGCAGTCCTGCAGTGTGTTTACCTGTGCAAAGCTCACATCTAAAAGTCCTACAATAAGCACACAAGGTTGGTCTTTTCTTGTAATTTAGTGAAGTCATTTAAAAAAAGTAAACATGGCAGGCTTTAGGCTAATCGGAGCTAGCAGCTACACAACAGCTAACCACACAAGCTAGACATAATAAGTGACCTGTCATTATAAAAACTTAATGAATGATTGTGACCACAAGATTTCACCAAAAACAAATTACCACTCCACTTCAATTTAATTAAAGACAGCATAGGTCTAAACCAGTTTATTATTATGTTAGTGTTTTTGCCAATGTTCTCTGAATAATTGATCTTGATCAAGCCGTGTCTAACATTCCACACTATAAAATTACAAAAGTATGTGCTACGATTTCTGCTGGGATCGTATCGGATTAATATCGGTATGGGCCAATACGCAAGGCTCAATATCGGTATCGGAAGTGGAAAATGTCGGGACAACCCTAGTTTTTAGCATAAAATATATTGCACTTGAACACTATACATATCCACCTAATGGAAGAGGTATGTGTTTATGTAGCCATATGCATACACACACACGCACACACAACACTCATCTGGCGGTCTGCCTACAGCTCAAGTCAGCACACCAATAAACAAGTTGCCTTTCTTCCCCCATCTTTACTCCTCATGAATCAGCTTAATGAAGCTGAAATGTATACATGCTGTCTAATTAACATTAGATTAATGGTTAATTTTAAAGTATCAATCAGGAATAATCAGCTTTCCTTACAGATGTTTTTGAAAACTAATAATACACAAACTGACAGCATAAGAATAAGGTGGGCAATAACGCTTTTTTATACAACGTGTGTTAGGCGACTTATTTTATTTCTGCAAAAGGAAAACAAAAAATCAGTGTGATCTCAACTCACTTCAACAACTGCATCACGCAGGAACACGTCAATCTGACAAAGCCGATATGTTCTGTTTATCATCAACCTCATCATCTGCTCTTTGAGGCTGGGTATCAGGTGGCTAAGAAGCTTTTCAACGAGCAGGCACATCCGTGAACCCTTGTTACTCACGGGTCCACACGAGAGCATCCATTGCGAGTGCAATGCTCGTACAAGTGAAGTTCACTCAAAAGTTAAATGGGACTTTCTTCCTATTAGTGTAGTAAGGAAAACACACTCAAAAAACTTATAAAGCCACATTTCTATGGACTATTCCACTCATTACCATTACACATCCGTCTAATTGACTCAGATGACACCTTCAAATCACCTTTCCAATAACAACCAAAAATAAATTAGGTACGAATAAACGAGAAGTCAAATGGTAGCAATAACATCAAAAAAATTAAAATAACAGCAATAATAAAAAACATTTATATTTTTAAGACGTTTTTTTTCCTTTTAAACTAATTGTACCACCATAGAGTGTGTGCTTTTTGTGTCATATGTTTTTAAATAAATTGTTAGCTAATTAAATGCAAAAATATTAGTGCAATACCTTTTTTGACAATTTTGACAATAAGTGCTTAAAGTACATTATGCTTTTTTGAAACCTTTACTTTGTTAGGGCAGTCAGGCCGCATGTTGCGTGCACAGCGCTGTTATTGTGAAGGGGAAAAGTGTGCTGTTGTTCTGAGCTTCAAGATATTAATAAAAAAAGAGAACACCCCTCAAGTTGCGACTGTTGTCCCGTTTGTACTTTGATCTGACATTGATGATGTCGTTCACAACAACACAAGCAGATGAGATATGTTGTGGGTGTATGGATTGTTCTTTGTAGTTTAGTCTGGGTTTCAAGTTGAGTGTTTCGGGGATGAATGAACGGTCCCGGATTAATTTACCAAAGAAATGTGCCTTCTTGTCACAATTTCACTCACATTTATGTCAATCTATGTGATACTTACTTACTTACTTTTCTTCTGCCTGGTACCTAATAAAGGGATCTCCTGCATGCACTTTGCCTACCTTCTTTGCATCCTGTGTATTCAAGAAATACACGGCACACTTACCCGTGTAAAAATGTATCCAAGGAGGGGAACCTTAAATGATGGTTTCAATCAATCAATCAATGTTTATTTATATAGCCCTGAATCACAAGTGTCTCAAAGGGCTGTACAAGCCACAACAACATCCTCGGTTCAGATCCCACATAAGGGCAAGGAAAAACTCAACCCAGTGGGATGTCAATGAGAATGACAATGAGAAACCTTGGAGAGGACCGCAGATGTGGGTGACCCCCCCTCTAGGGGAGACCAGATGCAATGGACGTCGAGTGGGTCTAGCATAATATTGTGAAAGTCCAGTCCATAGTGGATCCAACATAATAGTGAGAGTCCAGTCCATAGTGGGGCCAGCAGGAGGCCAGCAGGAGATGTCCCCAACCGATGCACAGGCTAGCGGTCCACCCCGTGTCCTGACTCTGGACAGCCAGCACTTCATCCATGGCCAGCGGACCTGTGCCCCCACCCCCCCCCCCCCCCTTCCACAAGGGAGAGGGGTGCAGAGCAGAAAAGAAAAGAAACGGCAGATCAACTGGTCTAAAAAGGGAGTCTATTTAAAGGCTAGAGTATACAAATGAGTTTTAAGATGGGACTTAAATGCTTCTACTGAGGTAGCATCTCTAACTGTTACCGGGAGGGCATTCCATAGTACTGGAGCCCGGATAGAAAACGCTTTATAGCCCGCAGACTTTTTTTGGGCTCTGGGAATCACTAATAAGCCGGAGTTCTTTGAACGCAGATTTCTTGCCGGGACATATGGTACAATACAATCGGCAAGATAGGCTGGAGCTAGACCGTGTAGTATTTTATGCATAAGTAGTAAAACCTTAAAGTCACATCTTAAGTGCACAGGAAGCCAGTGCAGGTGAGCCAGTATAGGCGTAATATGATCAAACTTTCTTGTTCTTGTCAAAAGTCTAGCAGCCGCATTTTGTACCAACTGTAATCTTTTAATGCTAGACATAGGGAGACCTGAAAATAATATGTTACAGTAATCGAGACGAGACGTAACGAACGCATGAATAATGATCTCAGTGTCGCTAGTGGACAAAATGGAACACATTTTTGCGATATTACGGAGATGAAAGAAGGCCGTTTTAGTAACACTCTTGATGTGTGACTCAAACGAGAGAGTTGGGTCGAAGATAATACTCAGATTCTTTACCGAGTCGCCTTGTGTAATTGTTTGGTTGTCAAATGTTAAGGTGGTATTATTAAATAGGTGTCGGTGTCTAGCAGGACCGATAATCAGCATTTACGTTTTTTTGGCGTTGAGTTGCAAAAGGTTAGCGGACACCCATTGTTTCATTTCATTAAGACACGCCTCCAGCTGACTACAATCCGGCGTGTTGGTCAGCTTTAGGGGCATGTAGAGTTGGGTGTCATCAGCATAACAGTGAAAGCTAACACCGTATTTGCGTATGATGTCACCTAGCGGCAGCATGTAGATGCTGGAGTGCAGGGCCAAGAACTGAACCCTGGGGAACTCCACACGTTAACATAGTCCGATGTCACATTGTTATGGGAGACGCACTGCATCCTGTCGGTAAGATAAGACTTAAACCAAGACAAGGCTAAGTCTGACATACCAATACATGTTTTGATACGCTCTAATACAAACGTAAAATATTATGATCGACGGTATCGAAAGCAACGCTAAGATCAAGAAGCAGCAACATAGATGACGCATCAGAATCCATCGTTAGCAATAGATCATTAGTAATTTTTGCGAGGGCTGTCTCTGTAGAGTGATTTGCCCTGAAACCGGATTGAAAGGGTTCACAGAGATTGTTAGACGCTAAGTGTTCATTTAGCTGCTGTGCAACAATTTTTTCGAGGATTTTCGAAAAAATAAACGGAAGGTGGGACACTGGCCGGTAGTTTACCATGAGGTCAGAATTGAGGTTAGGTCTTTTGAACAGAGGATGAATAACCGCTAATAATTACCGAAGGCAGTAGGCCAGCAAGAGTCATTGTTGTGGCAGCATTGATGTTGCGGCTGCTAAAGCAGTTATTATTATTATTAGCTTGTTGACAATGAGTCAGAACTTCGAATTTTATAAGGTAATGATCGGACATTACTTTAGTGTACGGGAGTATCATAACTTTGGAGGTGGTGACCCCCCTGACAAGCACTACATCTATCGTATTACCGTTGCAATGCGTGGGTTCATTTATTATTTGTGTAAGACCACAGCTATCAATTATAGTCTGGAGTGCCACGCACGGAGGGTCCGATGGGGTATTCATATGGATATTAAAGTCCCCCATTATGATTATATTGTCGGCGTGCGTCACTAGATCAGTAACGAACTCTGAGAATTCACTGATAAAGTCCGAATAGGGCCCTGGGGGGCGGTAGATAACAGCCAGGTAGAGAGGCAGCGGTGTGACAGACCTCATAGTAAGCACCTCAAACGATTTGTATTTATTATTTAGGTTAGGGGTAAGGTTAAAGTTTTCATTGTACATTAGTGCGACCCCCCCACACCCCTTTTAAGGGGACGGGCAATATGGTTTTGTGTGGCTTAGGCTAAATAATTGTTTGTTTAAGGAGTTATCCGGCTTAATGTAGACAGGGCCTTAGACTCATACCGCAATATATAAAAACAAGTGAGTAGAGAATGTCAGATTTTAATAGGTGGTAACTAGTTAACCATCTCGTCTACAACTAGTTAGTTGTAAATACAAATCTATAGCTTTTCTGGTTAAAAATTGTCAGCTCATTCACTAGGATTTTACCGTAAAATGTACGACAGGTTTCACACCAAATTACTGTAAATTTAAAAACTGTACCACTGTTGTTTTTACATTAAAATTCTGGTGACTGAGCTGCCAGTTTATTAACTTATAATGTATGGCTGGTTTTTTTACAGTACATTGCTGTAAATTGAAAAACAGTACCAATGTTATTTGAACTGCACAATTATGCCAACTGAGTTTCTACTTTTTTAACATAAAATGTATGTTCCCCTTTTTTACAGTGGATTACTGTAAATGGAAAAATGGTACCACTAATGATTTTACGGAAGATTTCTGGCAACTGCGCTGCCGGGTTTTTACAGTGTTATCTATTGACTTTTTTAGAGATCAGCCTTGTGGACATGCCATCAATGATTGTACAGCATGAAAGAGCTTGGTATAAATATGTATTAAATTTAGTAGCCACACTCTGACGGGCAAAACAAAATGGCACAACGGGCCAAAATTGGCCCACGGGCCCCACTTTGGGCACCCCAGGTTTAGAAGTTCCAATGTATTACAGCAGCATATTGTGGTCTTCTTTTGTATAGAAATTGCAGGTTTTATTAGGTCTACGCTGACAGAGACGTACCATGGTGAACCAAACTGAACTATACTGCTTAGACCGAGACAGCAACAGATAACAACATCTATTCTGAGGCCCAGACAGTCCACTGAATTGCCCCTATAAACAGATTACCACCTCTTCTTGCTATCTCTCCATTTCTTTGCTTGAAATGGATGTTTTAAGCGTCAGAGATTGAAGAGCTAATTTACCAGAGGGAATATTGAACAGCGCTGCTGAACATCTCCACTTGTCTGAGGCTGATATGGTTGCCAAACACAGTCCGAGCAGAGCTGTGCAGGTCCACAGACCATTGATTTGACAACAGAACATAGGTTTTCTAATCAAGGCAAGCTGGAACAAAGACAGCCAATCAGACAATCACAACTGCAGCTGCGGCTCAGAGGACGCTTGTTTTGAGCAGTCAACATTCATGTTAATTCCTTTTAAAGTACCATTGTAATAGAAAAACAAGTTGACTTTATATGCTTAATTTGGCAAAGGGCCGAAATCCGACTCCATGTAAAGTAACATATATACTTTATATTCACACATACACAGTATACCTGTATAGCCTATGCAGGCTGTATAAATATTATATATATGAATATTATATATATAATATATACATATTTTTATACATACATAATATGTATACGTATCTATGTATATATATATATATATATATATATATATATACATATTATATATAAATAAATACATATATACATAAGTATACATATATACATATATTACGACATACATATATACATATATGTATAAATACATACCATATTTTTCGGAGTATAAGTCGCACCTGCCGAAAATGCTTAATAAAGAAGGAAAAAAACATATATAAGTCGCACTGGAGTATAAGTCGCATTTTTTGGGGAAATGTATTTGATAAAACCCAACACCAAGAATAGACATTTGAAAGGCAATTTAAAATAAATAAAGAATAGTGAACAACAGGCTGAATAAGTGTACGTTATATGACGCATAAATAACCAACTGAGAACGTGCCTGGTATGTTAACGTAACATATTATGGTAAGAGTCATTCAAATAACTATAACATATAGAACATGCTATACGTTTACCAAAAAATCTGTCACTCCTAATCGCTAAATCAGATAAAATCTTATACGTCTAGTCTCTTATGTGAATGAGCTAAATAATATTATTTGATATTTTACGGTAATGTGTTCATAATTTCACACATAAGTCGCTCCTGAGTATAAGTCGCACCCCCGGCCAAACTATGAAAAGAATTGCGACTTATAGTCCGAAAAATACGGTATATACATATATATGTATATTTTTTTAAATAATTTTTTTCATCCAAAGCGATATTTTCGAGGGTAATCGTCAATACGCTGTTTTCTGGATGCGCGTGCGGGCACACACACACAAACAGTCACGCATACACAAATACACACATTACGACCATTTTATTTGCCACACAGCAGAGCGTTGATTGTGACGTGACAACATTCATTTGTATCAAAATAACACTTCAGTTTGCATTGGTTAACTTATAAAAGACTGAACAACAACACATAACGTCAACTATTTCAACTTAACAACCCCCGCACATTAGACCCTGACGACAATGCAATATGAAGTATAAACGATTTAACATTGAATATTAAGAGTGTGGGAAAGTTCTACTCCTACTTGTTTACCTACTCAGTGGCCTAGTGGTTAGAGTGTCCGCCATGAGATCGGTAGGTTGTGAGTTCAAACCCCGGCCGAGTCATACCAAAGACTATAAAAATGGGACCCATTACCTCCCTGCTTGGCACTCAGCATCAAGGGTTGGAATTGGGGGTTAAATCACCAAAATGATTCCCGGGCGCGGCACCGCTGCTGCCCACTGCTCCCCTCACCTCCCAGGGGGTGAACAAGGGGATGGGTCAAACGCAGAGGACACATTTCACCACACCTAGTGTGTGTGACAATCATTGGTACTTTAACTTTAACTTCCCTGACAACCTCCTTAAAGTTTTGTAATCGATCAGAAATACCGAGCAGTTAAAATGCGGCAAACATGGATAAATGTGGAAAGAATGTTTTGCGTATCACCCATAATGCATTGTAATGGACTTATAAATGTGTAATTTCAAGTGGTATATACGTGTTTTATAATGTCTACAATGTTCAATGAGCAGGAACTGTGTGACCGCGTGTTGACTTTGTTGGTTACAGTTAATTTACACCATGACTGGAAGAAGTTGTGTGGATTGGGTCATATAAATTAATGCTTTGCTCAAGTCACTTTCAATTGAGGCTCATCATTATTGACCAGCGATTCTGACTCCACCCACAAGGGGGCAGCAAGATTGCTCTGATCAATTTCACTGGGGGCAGAAAGTTTAGGCAATAAATACCACTCCACGGGCCAATCTTCTTGTTAAACTTGAGATGCCGCACTGCAGACTGCGGCGGGCCACACCTGGCTCGCGGGCCGTAGTTTGGACACCCCTGCAGTAAACCACATCCAATTGTATTTACAATCTGCAAAGTACATGAAAAAAACTGTCTAAAAATCAGAAAATGCCACAAATGCAGTCGGCCGTTTTAAATATTCCGCTCGAATGTTGTCGGCAATTTCCATAGATTCAGGGTAATATGACGTCACGAGAGCAACGCTTCTGCACTCTGGCCATAACAGCAGATTAATCATACTGGAAATACACAAATATTGGAAAGAGGTGGGCTGTTTATCCTTCACAATCTTTATGTAAGACGAGAACACATATGTTTGGCTTTTTTTATGTATTCGAAATGGTAAATAACTAGCTGACAATTGAGTCAACAGATCGAGGGTCCTCTATTGCGCCCATAAAACCCTCTAAAAAACATCCAGAAACCGGCAACAATACTGAATTTACATGTTGTCACATGAAAATTAACCAAATATGAGTGATATTGTTATTGTAAGCGCTAATGCAGACGGCCTATTTTAGCGTCGCATTGATAGCAAAGAGCTAATTCTAGCTTATGCTGCAATTGTTGACACATTGTGCCCCCGGCTGCATTTGCTTCATCTATAACTTGGTAAAAGTAAATTCTGGTATATAATTCATGCATCTCTCACCTGGTAGTAGACAAATGTGGCCATGGACCGAGAGGCTGGTCAACTTTGACATCCCCCGAGATAGCAAAAAAAGACACAAAAAACCCCTTGTTGGGGAAACTTTTTGTTAGGATTGTGATTTATTCTTCATCAAAACGGGATAATGAGAGCGTCCCATCGGTCGGCATCCGAGCAAGAGCTGACATTGTACAGTAAGTGTTTGTCGTATTAAGGTTAATTATGGTTAGTTTGTATGTTTAGCACCTAGCAATGCTGCTTTAGCGCTTGGCTTTTAAGACTTATTACTCACCCTCCTTGTGTTTAGGCTCAAAAATACAAGGTTCCGGATCATAATTGTTGCCAAAGGAAATCATTGGCTCTCACAAAGTCTGCATGATTAGCATTGTTGTTGGGGATCTGTGTTCCTCCCTCTACGTCACGGATCGTGGACTTGATGGCTCATTATTTCTCAAAATGGCTCGGGAATCTCTGTGAGACTTTTACTATTCTGATCATATTTATTTACTCGCAAACTTTGGAAGTCTTTTGGTGCCATAAATCAGATCGCTTCAATATAGAGGCAACTTGTTTTTCCATTGTACTGATACTTTGAAGCTGGCAAAGTGTACTTTTAGAGTACACCCAGTAGGGGGCGTTAGTAGCTGACAGACACCAAGCCTGGATTTGGAGCTACTTGATCATCAGTGCTGCACACAAAAGTGCTCCCATTGTTTGTACAAGCATCATTAATCACATTAACGACAACTTTGACCTGAAAACATTGTGTTTGATACTCATGAAAATAATCTTATCAGTCAACAACACTAAGTGGAAAACAGCAGCAATCATCAGAAAAGGCCCTGGGGGACACATGCAAAGCTTTGAAGATTCACATAAATATGGGAGGGGGGCATTTTATTCTCCCAACTTCAAGGGAGGAGAATTTATCTGTCTGCATATCCCACATGACACAGACAAACACACACACAAGCACACACACACACACAAGCACGCACGCACACTGCAGATGATTCATCTGTGTGTGCAAGTGCACCCCTATAAACCAAAACTTCCACATTCAGAATGGCCCTTTCTCTCCATCAGGTTACATAACATTTGTTTGGTCAGGAGACACTCAATTCCATACATTAAACTGACTAGTGAATGTGATTAAGTAGTGAGGATAACTTAAATATCCAATCCAATCCAATCCACTTATATAGCACATTTAAACAACAAAAAATGTTTACAAAGTGCTGCACAAAAATATTAAAAACAAGATTAAAATCTTAGCTCCACCAATGACTGAATAAAAACTAAATAAATCAATATAAAATCAATATAAAATAAATATGATTAAAAACTATTTTAAAGGGTAAAACCAATTAAACAATAAATAGAAATAAAAATGTAAAAACACAGAGGACCACACAACTCACATAGTGTTAAAAGCCAGAGCATAAAAGTGGGTCTTAAGACGAGACTTAAAACACTCCACTGTGGGAGCAGTTCGAACATGGAGGGGCAGAGTGTTCCAGAGCTTAGGGCCGACCACAGAGAAGGCCCTGTCTCCCCTGGTTTTAAGTCTCGTCTTGGGAACCACGAGCTGGAGCTGGCTCTCTGACCTTAGCGCGCAGGAGTGAAAATTTGGATGAGGTCCGAGATATAATGAGTCCATGCAAAGCTTTAAAACCAAACAGCAACATTTTAAAATAGACAATAGTTGCTTCTCCTAAAGTAACTATTGGAATGCATATTTACAACGTCCTTTTTTAAAACGCGCTGTTCAGGCAATGATGCTAATGATTTTATAATACATAAATCTAGTAAACGTATTCTCTTTTCAAAAAATATACAGCAGTAGCGTCAATTCCCCAACCCTGCACTGACATTAGCCTCTCCTCAGTCCATCAACTGGCTGAAATCCTGCCAAAATATGCTCACATACACTTTATCCTTCTCCGACTCCCTTGCCTTTTCTCCTTCTGCCCCATGTTGTCTTCCTTCATCTCTAAGCTAAGAGCCAATTAAGGAAAACCAGCATCCTGGTCAGTTTGACATGAGGGGCCAGCTTTTGGCTAACATCCCACTGAGAAGCCAGTCACTGTTGTGTTCTCTTCTTTACTGAACTGTCTGGAAAGAGGTTACATTTTTGTAGGCCAGCATGCATGCAGGGAGTGAGATGGGGGGGTCACAGCAGGTAGGGATGATGCTCGAAACCGTTTTTCCCGGTTGTTTGATAAGAAAAGAACCGAGTCCTCGGACTTGAATCCCTTTTTGAGAACTGGTACCCGTTATCGAGACCACTATAGTAAAGAAAAAGAGTTGGTTCTTTATTCGAATCCCTGGGAACGAGTCCCATCCCGACAAGAAATGCCCCGTGGGACATCACAAGAAATGACGTCACGTAGCTCAGTCATTAGGCGCAGATGGGGAAAGCAGGAAAAAAATGGACCGGAAAAAGCGCTCCAAGGTATGGCTTCATTTCACCAAAAAAAACGAGGAAGCTGTAATATGCAATTATTGCCAGGCTTCGCTCTCGTGTAAGGCGGGAAAGCACAACAAGCGTGTCGTGTCTTCGACACGTGTTGAAGCAGTGGCAGAGACGACGAAGAACGCCCCTCTTCTTCTGCCAGCTGCCCAAGTCCCAGCTACAGTGGCGGTGACGCCGGTGAGTAACTAACGTTAACTGTTGCCGGTTAATTTCCATATCTGCTCACTTGTAGTAACGTTACCTCTTATGTCAACCAGGACTGCAGTAATGTTTGCTAGACTAACGTTACCTAAGCGTAGTCAGTGGCTAACGGTAACGTTAACGTGAGCCTTTTTGTATGTGTCTGATAACGTTAACGTTATCTTGTAGCCTACACCACGACAGAGTTTGCAAGTCTGTCTAATAAACTAGTGCTGTCTTTATTTCTTTAGTTTATTTAGAACATGAACACACTTACAGTATAATACATCACAGTTTCATATCATTTCACTTTACAGGAGTAGGAGGAAGTAAAGCTTATTTAATCCTACCCCTTTCCCACTTCATAGCGTTTACAAATATATACATAATTTACTGACCTTTTTATAGTAAAATATCTGTGAATTAGTATACACAACAGTTTTGTAACATGTAATTAATTCAGTCATTATTAATATACTGAGATGAAGAATATCTTATTTTCAATAAGGTTGAAAGTATTTCTCATAATTCTTCTTCTTTGTACTTTGTAAGCACTATTCATTTGAACACCCTCTTAAACTGCATCATATCAGTACAATGTTTAACTTCTTTACTTAATCCATTCCATCATTTAATTCCATATAATTTTAGCTGTTTGCAATTTTACCAATTCACCGAACCTTAATATTTTTGACTCAATAAATAAAGTGTTTGTATGTTCTCTATATCCAACATTATGTATCAGTCTAATTAATTTTTTTTGTAACACGGTTAACGAATGTAGCGCACATTTGTAGTTATTTCCCCACATTTCTGCACAATAACTCAGATATGGTAATACTATAGTAGCGAGCAGTAGAGAATGTGAAGTGATTTGTTAAACCAAATATTGTGTGTTTTTTTCCATATACAACAACCTATCTTGGACTCGATAACAGAATCGATAAGAAATCGGTTCGATAAGAGGATTCGATGATAGGCTCGAACTCGATAATTTCTTATCAAACATCATCCCTAACAGCAGGTGACTCCCACCACACTCTGAACACCAGATTCATGCACCTCCTGCAGAGTTGTGAGCCTTAAATTTTTAAAAAAAACTATTTTTTGTTGATGACTTTTAGCTCCTATTACTGACATCTTACCAAAAAAGTTCAATTTCCTAGTGAAGGTCTTTGCTTGAACCTTTAAGGCGGAAGTGTCCAAACGTTTTTCACTGAGGGCCACATACATAAAACTCAAAGGATGCGGCAACCATGGTGATATAATTCACTTCTCTTTAATCTACTATATTTGTTTAGCGTTGTCAAAAATAACAATTTAACTCTTGTGATTATTCACAAAAAAGTATGGCATTGATCATGTATCTATGCAGATTAATCACGCAATTTATTTTGACTGCATATGCTGTTTTACCTTAACCGTAGATGGTTACCTGAAAGGTTAAACAGTCAGTGATCAGGTCAATGCATATGTCAGAGCAAAGATGAGTGAGGAGACCCCAGCTGGTGTGCTCGCTGGCAAAATTAATTCCTAAATAAACCCTGAAAGGACTTTATATAAATCTTTTAACAAGTTTTGAGCAAATAAATGATATGCATTCAATAAAAACATTTAGAAAATGTTCCTGTATGACATTCTGACAATAACATTTAATTTGGAGTCCAAATTTTGGGCTCTTTTTTAGGTTAATTTAAATTCTGCAAGGGATTAATAACCTGTGATTAATCATGATTAATCCAAATTTAAAAGTGTGATTAATCCGATTAAAATGTTTCATTATGTGACAGCACTATTCTAAATCCGCTCCAGCGTAGGTCAAGAAATACTAATCTCTTAAATTAATTAAAATAATTATAAAAATAATAATGGATTCAATTTGAATAGCGCTTTTCTAGACACTCAAAGCGCCTCACAGAGAACTGATGATCTATCATTCATTCCACCACAATTACACACTGATGGTGGTAAGCTACATTTGTAGCCACAGCTACCCTGGGGTAGATTGACACCTGCCGATTTGCGCCCACACCCCAAGGACACTACGACAGTGACTAGGATGGCAGAAGCTGGAATCAAACCTGGAACCCTCAAGTTGCTGACACGGCTGCTATACCATCTGAGCCACACCATCCCAATTGTTATTGTTAGTGTGATATCTTGTTCAAACATTTATTATTTCATTTTTGTCTCTGTTTAGCGTGGCCCTAATCCTCTTTCATAATTAAAGGAATATTCCCTGTGGGCCAATAAAAATTGAGCTGTGCCAATGGTTCCCAGTCGAACTTTGGACACTGGAGTGAGTCGAAGCCAATCTGTGTGTGTCTAACAGCAGAGTCGTAGTCGCATTGATAAAAAATGTTTTGTATGACCACCTTGTCTCTTCGAATATTTCACAAACACATTGAATGCAAATATCATCTGGCTCAATGCCTGGCAGGGAAATAAATGATAGAGGTATGAACCACTGGGACCTCAGAGCTCATGGCTCAGACCATGGCCGATGTCAGAGAAAGAAATGTAAGATTGTTGAGAAACGTAATGGAATGACATGATTCATTCAATGCATACACAGAGTAGAACCATGCTCCTCTATGAGATAAAGCTTATAGTTCAACTTTCTGGACCTTCTAATGCAATGTGTGAGCTTCAGGTTGATCACTGCCCATTTAAGGTCACATGCACAGTTTATTCCCATGAGCGGCCTCTGCAAATGACAGTCCTTGGATGTCCACTCTCCCACTCTCTGGCTAAACGTGATATAAAGGATTTCATACATATTCTGCTCACTTCACCGCTTTTAACTGTGAAATGTTAGTCATGTCGTACTGTATATACTGTATATTAGAAAGTGACTTAAACTGGATGAACAAGACAAAGCATGCTGAGTACAACTAATAGTGTCATGATCTCACATGACAGTTTTGGACTTGCCAAGATTTCCTTGTGTTTTTCCTGTGTTTGCTGTTTTTCTGTTGCAGTGCTCTCTCGCCCTCTTATTTTGCCACTTCCTGTGTTGAGCGCAGAGCTACACACTGGCCTCGTTTTAGTGATGAGGAAACTCACCTTTCTCGAATCAATAATCAGAAGGATGTACTTGACAGCTTCGCTTCAATTAAGTTAACATTTTACCGATATGTTGTCAACTGTTTCTGCATCCTGGGGTCACGTCCACAACCGACAGGCAACATCGTGACACATAGACTAGAATATGGTGAGTACATCATCTGCATGTGTACACTATTGTGGGCCAAACACTGGTCAAAGCTTTACAGCTTCACAAAAAATCCTGGCAGGATTTGAAGAAAATATGATCAGGAGTTCTGTGCACTTAGACAATATTGCAGGTTTAAAAGACCACTGCCGAGGAAAAATAGAAGCAAATATAAGTGGCAATTGGAGAAAAAACAGAGAAAAAATTAGGGGAATTTGAGGGCAAATGATTGTCAAGTCAAACTCGGAAGTCAATTTCTTTCAGTAAAGACCATACACAAAAAGTGGGTTAGAAGAGCTACATAGAACTGCAAAAACGACATCTGTATTTCTTAAATGTTGGTGTTGTCTTGTGATGCGTTTCCTACAAGGCCACGAGAAGGCAACTTGTTTCAAACACTGGACCAATGGTCCTATGAACCACAGCATACGCTTCTCCATTTTCCCATCTCTTCCACAGATATAAGAAAAAAAAAATGCAAACATGCTCTGCCGGACAAACCATGGTGGAACGCAGAGACGTCCACTAAGGGTAGGCAGGTGAAGCAGACCCTCATCTGTCACCATTAAAAAAAACATTAAATAAATAATACCAATTGCCCGCTAATTTGTGTTCCATCCATCCATCCATCTTCTTCCGCTTATCCGAGGTCGGGTCGCGGGGGCAGCAGCCTAAGCAGAGAAGCCCAGACTTTCCTCTCCCCAGCCACTTCGTCCAGCTCCTCCCGGGGGATCCCGAGGCGTTCCCAGGCCAGCCGGGAGACATAGTCTTCCCAACGTGTCCTGGGTCTTCCCCGTGGCCTCCTACCGGTTGGACGTGCCCTAAACACCTCCCGAGGGAGGCGTTCGGGTGGCATCCTGACCAGATGCCCGAACTACCTCATCTGGCTCCTCTCGATGTGGATGAGCAGTGGCTTTACTTTGAGCTCCCCCCGGATGGCAGAGCTTCTCACCCTATCTCTAAGGGAGAGCCCCGCCACCCGGCGGAGGAAACTCATTTCGGCCGCCTGTACCTGTGATCTTGTCCTTTCGGTCATAACCCAAAGCTCATGACCATAGGTGAGGATGGGAACGTAGATCGACCGGTAAATTGAGAACTTTGCCTTCCGGCTCAGCTCCTTCTTCACCACAACGGACCGATACAGCGTCCGCATTACTGAAGACGCCGCACCGATCCGCCTGTCGATCTCACAATCCACTTTTCCCTCACTCGTGAACAAGACTCCTAGGTACTTGAGCTCCTCCACTTGGGGCAGGGTCTCCTCCCCAAACCGGAGATGGCATTCCGCCCTTTTCCGGGCGAGAACCATGACTCGGACTTGGAGGTGCTGATTCTCATCCCAGTCACTTCACACTCGGCTGCGAACCGATCCAGTGAGAGCTGAAGATCCTGGCCAGATGAAGCCATCGGGACCACATCATCTGCAAAAAGCAGAGACCTAATCCTGCAGCCACCAAACCGGATCCCCTCAACGCCTTGACTGCGCCTAGAAATTCTGTCCATAAAAGTTATGAACAGAATCGGTGACAAAGGGCAGCCTTGGCGGAGTCCAACCCTCACTGGAAACGTGTCTGACTTACTGCCGGCAATGCGGACCAAGCTCTGACACTGATCGTACAGGGAACGGACAGCCACAATCAGACAGTACGATACCCCATACTCTCTGAGCACTCCCCACAGGACCTCCCGAGGGACACGGTCGAATGCCTTTTCCAAGTCCACAAAGCACATGTAGACTGGTTGGGCAAACTCCCATGCACCCTCAAGGACCCTGCCGAGAGTATAGAGCTGGTCCACAGTTCCACGACCAGGACGAAAACCACACTGTTTCTCCTGAATCCGAGGTTCGACTATCCGGCGTAGCCTCCTCTCCAGTACACCCGAATAGACCCTACCGGGAAGGCTGAGGAGTGTGATCCCACGATAGTTGGAACACACCCTCCGGTTCCCCTTCTAATTTGTGTTCAATCAACGTTAATTTATACAGCCATTATTCAAAAAAGTCTCAAAGGGCAGCAAAACCACAACGACATACTTGGCCCTGATACCACATCAGGCCAAGGAAAAAATCTACCCAACGGGAACAATGAGAAACCTTGGAAGGGACCGCAGATGTGGGCACCAACCCCCCACCCCACTGATTCTTCATCTAAACGGGATTATGTGAGCATCCCATCTGTCGGCATCCCAGCAGGAGTAGAAATATTACATTAAGTGTTTGTTTTATTATGGTTATTTTGTATGTTTAGCACCCAGCAATGCCGTTGATGCTATATATGTCACAGCCCGGGCGCACACCAGTGCGCATTCATCTGTGCGCTGCGCTGGGCGCACCTCCAAAAGCGCGCCAGGATCTGGATCTCTCGCTAGGACATGGACTTTGACGCCTCGCTATTGCCCCCGACTTCCTGCCTGTTCTCACGGACCTCCGAGCAAGCCTGCTCCTCTTGGACTTCTGCCTCTCGCTCAACACTTCTGGTAACACACTACAGTTAATTTCCACACATAGTCGCACACCACACACATAGTTTGGAGTATTTACACACTTCATTTATTATTTATATATATTATAATATTGTAGAACTGTAGATCTATATATACAGTATATAAATAAACAGAGTTAAACGACGTCCCTGTTGTCTGTGCCGTCTTCTTCCCCTGTACAAACCGTAACAATATAGTGTTTCAATAAAGCTGCACTCGGCTTCTTAAATTTATTGCTCATCCTGCTTGTGTATTCGGGCTCAAAAATAAAAGGTTCGGGATCATAATTGTTGTTGGCTCTCACAAAGTCTGCTTGATTAGCTTTGTTGTTGATGGGGAAGGGATCTGTGGTTGCTACTTCTACATCACGGATCACATGACTGGCTTGCTTATTAACTCTCAAAATGGGTTGGGAATCTTTGTGAGATTTTAACTATTTTAATTATATCTATTTACTCGCAAACTTTGGAAGTCTTTTGGTGTCATAAATCAGATATATATGATAATAGCTTTAACCTGAATGGATTAAGTAAAGAAGTGGAACAATGTACTATCATGATCCACTTCAATGTTTATTCAATCAATCAATCACTTAAACAAAACTGTTCAAACTACAGGTGTTTACAAAGTACAAAGAAGAAGAATACTGGTAAATATCTTGAATTTGAGTTAAAAAAAGATAAATAATATTCATCTCATAAGTGACTTACCTAGTTGTGAAGAAAACTGTTGTATTAACATTACACCGATTGTAATGTGGAAAATGTTTGAAATGTGTACATACAGAGTACAGGGAGTGAACATATGAGTAAGTAATTAATATGAAGTGGAAAACGAGTAGAATTAAGTAAGCATTGCTTTTTCCTACTCCTTTTTGGACATGTAAAGATAATGTGCATCATTTTGAAATGTTATACGTTCAAATAAATCCAATCTGAATCGGAATATAGAGGTAACTTTTTTTCCACTTTGCTGGTACTTTAAGAGTATAAAAATGTCTAATGGGGCGAAGAAACTGTCTCACTCAACTGGAGGGTGTCATGATCTTCTTTTTGTTGCAGTGCCTAGTTTCTGGGTCACGGGGCATAGCCAACTGCACGCACACCTCACACCTAATTTCCTCCTGACTACTTAGGCGCCAGTATAGTCCTGATAGTTCCCTCGTGTACATATCCTCTGCTTTGGCTCCACTCACGCTTTTCGTTCACTGTGGCTGAGTCCTGGCGTTGCGTTGTAGTGTTAACTGTTACTTCCCCACACCTTCTGTGTGCGATTTCTGTTTCTCACACCTAATAACTAATCCTTAGTTATTTTTTCAGAACTCCTTTTTGAGTGCTATTTTTGTTATTATATTTATTTATTTTTCTGCTATGCATTGGTCGTACTCCGACTAAGGCGATTGTGACAGAGAGGGCTAAATGTGGGGGGGGGGGGGGGGGGGGGGGGGTCGAAGAAGACCGCTTCCTGAAACGGCTTGTTTTCATCATAATATGACCCCTTGAAGTACAAATTGCTGAATTTGCACATTTCCCAATCAAATACTGGGCAAAAAACAGAGGTGAAGCAATGCACAATCCCTCACAAACCGGGTTCCGTGGCGCATGGCTGTTTTGGTTTCTCAGCATGTCACTAATATACTTTTAGCATTATTATTATACAAAATGACTTTGGACAGCGCATGTGATATCTTTATTGTAAGTGTGTGACATTGTTATTTGTGCTGATCTGTCTTTACAGAGAAAAATACAGTAATAAGGTGAGAAAGACAGTAGTGTGTCACACCCGTAAATCCGAGCCCAAAGAAGTCAGTGCCTCACCAGCCATGAACTTCACTAAAGAACACAATGACGCATCTAGTTATGATGGCCTTGTAATGATATACATATGAAATTTCATAAATAGTACATGCAATCAAGCTTTAATTAGAAGTTACAATATTATAGTTTAAATTTAAAAAAAATGTTAAAGTATCATATAAAAATTAGATGTGTATTAAATATGTATTGATTTAAATTTAATGCAACCCTGTAAAATTGACACCTTATAATGGATCATGTAGCATTGTGCAAAAGCTTTTGAAAAGTTCTCCAATATTAATTTCTCTAATAAGCCTGAGGAATTAATATAAAGTAATGAAAAATACATAGTTTTATAGAATGTACTTTTTTCAATAAAACTCATCATCTGAACCATAAGAACAAAACACGACAAAACCAAGACATGTTTATCGTATTTATAGGGAGAGCTGCAGTTAAACTCTAATAATCCAGTTAATATAGTGCTTAACATTTATGTCCAATTCCAGAGTACATTTGCACAATAATATGCAGCAATGGAAGTTCAAAAATGAACAGCTCTAAGGGTCTGCATCTTGTTATTGTGGTCTGGTTGTCTTCCTGCCTTGTGTTTCACTAATTTCCCATCCAGAGGAAATTGGGCCTATGCAAAAACATTCAAAAAGAGGACTTTCTCGAGGGTTGGGGAAAATAAGTTTCCTTTAGGTCACATTAATTTCACATAGGTCTAAAAACACTTTTCTGTTTCTTTTTCTAAGTTAAGATTTGACAGCTTTAACAGCACACGCCATCCAAATCACGCCATTACTGATACAGATACTGACAGCTTCCTCTGACCCCATGCATACCCCGCTTCTCTTGCACCTCTTTGGTACACCCTGTACTGATTTCCATGACAGTTAGTGGCCTGACCACAAGGTCCAACTTAAACTGAGATCCGGCTACAAAGCTCCTTTTGTTGAACTGCACTCAAGCAAAATGAAAAGGCACGCAAATGTTAATAAACGCAATAGTGTTGCAGTTTAAGGCAAAGGGAGTCTTGTTTTCTGGCTGCACCTGGAACATTGAGCATGCACTTACAGATGTAACCTCTTATTTATGGTAAATTACGGCTAAAAGAGCTAGTGTTAATTGAGGGTGCACAATTAAGAATGACTGATGTTATTGCAGGCAACATGAGATATGGGGGCTTAGATGTTTTGGGTGGACTCAACACAAAAACCCAAGTAAAATGTTCATACTAACACACACCCATGAACATACATACAATAAGTGGCTCATAGGGCACATCTTGTTTGTTGTTTTGTACCTAGAATGAATAAATAATGACTCATAAACACCAGTGAGTGCACTCATAGTACATGGAGAGCTACTGAGCAGAATGTCTTACAACTCTGTCATGTCAGAAAGCCAAGCTTGCAAGTTTCGGTAGGGTGAGACTCTGACTGGTTTGGTGAGAACCAATGTTTAAACAAGGCATTGTGGGTTTTGTCATGGTCTGTGGAGCTTTCAGGTCCTACCTGTTCCTTCTGTGGGCTGCTCCCAGTCCAGTCCCTCGGGTCCCCAGTGGCCATGGTTAGGCCCCCTTTCCACTTCATTTGATGGGAGGTCCACCTCGCCACCCTCTGAGAGCTACACACAGAGATACCTTTGTCAGATGGAGTCCTGCTCTCAGAAAGGAAGTCTTGGTAAGATTTTAGAGTGCTTATAGTCAACCACAAAAACCTAACACTTTGCAGTAGTATTTTTCCATAATGTCCTGCACAGCTTTTCTCCTTTCCATTACACAATGAGCAAGAATTCAATGGAAAATTGTTGAGGTATAACATTTACCACTCAGTTTGGGGATGACTGGTCTTCAGCCAGAAGTTTCAGTCAAAAGCCAAAACCAAGCATCACCAGACCTCACTAAAACGTAGTGTCTGGCAGATGTGGTTTTAATATATGAAAATAAATATTGTAAGGAAAAACATCTTTATAAGCAGAACTCAAATGGACTCTCTGTACAGTATTACAATACCAGATGCCTCCTTGTAACCATTATCATGTCATCATGTTCATGGAATGAATTTGAAATATGGATGTTGTCTTTGACAGGGCAAGGAATCATATTTAAGAACCGAGTTTGAACACTTCTTACTGTGATACAAAACAATTATTTCTCCAAACCAGCTGGAAAAAAAAGTCATTTTGGAAAGTGTTTAACTAAACATAATGAAACTACAGAGGTTCCTCAACTTAAGAGTGCCGTAACTTAAGATTGTTTTTGAGATAAGAGCAGTCTCTCAGCTTATTGTTACGCTTTAAATTGTAGGCAAAAATGTAAGTTGGCTTAGCAAATGTCACAGTGAACCCCATAACATCCAACCAAAACATCAGGTCTTACTTGCTAGCATTAACTTATAGCTCAAAATTAATATAACTTTGTTTTTCCAACCATAGGAAGGAAGGAACTGGGTCTGAAGAACAGTGCTGAGAAGAAGAAGTGGATGATATTCATGGTATTAGAGAAATAAATTATCAAAAACATGAGAGAGCGTACAGCAGACTTGGCAAATCAGTTCAAGCATATCACTTGCTAGTCTGCACCAATGCAGAATTAGTCTAATGCCAGCCAAGAATGTTATAGTAATATATACTGAACACAAATATAAACGCAACACTTTTGTTTTTTCTCCCATTTTTCATGAGTAGATGTAAGATGTAAATGTTTTACTGTATACAGAAAATACCTATTCCTCTCAAATATTGTTGACAAATCTGTCTAAATCTGTGTTAGTGAGCCCTTTTTCTTTGCCAAGATAATCCATCCCAACTCACAGCTGTGACATATCAAGATGCAGATTTAACAGCATATTTAATGTACAGGCATGCCTTAGGATGCCCACAATAAAAGTCCACCTTGAAATGTGTAGTTTTGCTTTATTGGAGGTCTGGGAGGGTCAGAAAAGCAGTCAGTATCTGGTGTAACCACCATTTGTCTCATGCAGTACAACACATCTGCTTCGCATAGTTAATCAGGTTGTTGATTGTGGCCCGTGGAATGTTGGTTCACTCCTCTTCAATGGCTGTGCAAAGTTGCTGGATATTGGCAGGAACTGGAACACGCTGTCGTATACGCCGATTCACAGCATACCAAACATGCTCAATGGGTCACATGTCCGGTGAGTATGCTGGCCAGGCAAGAACTGGGATTTTTTCAGCTTCCAGGCATTGTGTACAGATCCTTGCAACATGGGGCCGTGCATTGTCATGCTGCAACATGAGGTCAATAGTCTCGGGTGAATAGCACAACAATGGGCCTCAGGATCCCGTCACGATATCTCTGTGCATTCAAAATGCCATCAATAAAATGCACTTGCGTTCGCTGTCCATAAAATACGCCTGCCCATACCATAACCCCACCCCCACCATGGGCCACTCGATTCACAACATTGACACAAGCAAACCGCTCTCCCACACGACGCCACACACGCTGTCTGCCATCTGCCCTGAATATTGAAAACCGAAATTCATCCGTGAAGAGAACACCTCTTCAACGTGCCAGACGCCATCGAATGTGAGCATTTGCCCACTCAAGTCAGTTATGTAGGCAAACTGCAGTTAGGTTGAGACCCAGATGAGGACGAGGAGCATGCAGATGAACTTCCCTAAGACGGTTTCTCACAGTTTGTGCAGAAATTATTTGGTTATGCAAACCAATTGTTTCAGCAGCTGTCCAAGTGGCTGGTCTCAGACAATCATGGAGGTGCACCCGATGGATGTGTAGGTCCTGTGCTGGTGTGATTACACGTGGTCTGTGGTTGTGAGGCCGGTTGGATGTACTGCCAAATTCTCTGAGACCGCTTATGATAGAGAAATAAACATTCAATTCAGGGGCAACAGCTCTGGTGGACATTCCTACTGTCAGCATGGCAACTGCATGCTCCCTCAAAACTTGCCACATCTGTGGCATTGTGCTGTGTGATAAAACTGCACATATCAGAGTAGCCTTTTATTGGATGCAATAATCATGCTGTTTAATCAGTATCTTGATATGCCACACCTGTGAGGTGGGATGGATTATCTTGGCAAAGAAGTGCTCACTAAAACAGATTCAGACAGATTTGTGAACAATGTTTGAGAGGATTAGGTCGTTGTATTTAGTAAACATTTTAGATCTTTGAGTTCAACTCATTAAAAATGGGGGCAAAAACAAAAGTGTTGTGTTTATGTTTGTTCACTGACATTTATCGATGAAAATATGGAGAAGCTGCTGATGGTGTGTTTGATAGAGAAGCTGTTCGAAGGAACATTTACCTCTCCAATGTAAATTCTGTACATTAAGATTACATTACTTAAAACAACTGGCACAGTTGTTTGTAGTACATTTGATTGTATTGTTTTTACACAAGATTTTTAAACATCCATACATCCATCCATTTTCTACATGTTCTTTTTAAAAGGCGTGTTACATGTGTGCTGTCTTTGGGTGGGGGGCAAGCACCAATTAAATTGATTTCAATCAATTTAAATGAGTGAAGGGGATTTGAGATACAAGTGTTTTTGAGTTGAGAGCTTTGAAACAAAACCAACCTCGTAAATTGAGGTACCGTTTCAAATAAATTCTAATCATTAAAATTCAAATAAAGTATTAACATAATACAATAATACTGACATTTTGTTGAATGATAGTTAAATATGACTTGTATATGGTCACATAATAAATTACACCCAGACAAAAAAGAGAAACTAGTCTCTTTGTTTTAGTTTCATTGGTGAGTTTCAGTGTGACATAAAATCAACAAGACCAAAAAATAAAGATATGGTAAGTGCATGAGCAATTAATTAGATTTTTGTGCTTCACAAACAGTAAAACAAAAAAAACAATGTCCTTCAGATTGCCTCAGGAATATATAATGCTTCCACTGAAGAACCAATCAATACACAAATGGCTTTCCATCCATCCATTCATGCATATTTGCAGTAGCCTGTTCAGGGTCTCAGGAAAACTGCATGGAGCCAATTCCAGTTGAGTGAGATTGAAGTTAAAGGGCTCGTTCGACAACCATTTCCACGCAATTTAGAGTCTTCAATTAACCAAACATGCATGTTGTTGGACTATTTGGGAGCAAACCAAAGAGGAAATCCTATCTAGAAAACTTTACAGACAGGTGTGTTATTTCTCGCTGTGCGACTAATGTGCTAAGTACAAGCACCAAAGTGCAACAGAGTGGCATACTCCACATCACAACTTCACAACTCACCCACTGTTGATTGGGCATCACCACAGAAGTAAGCATGTCAGCCATGGCTCCTAACATCTGGTCAGTGCGTCCCTGATTTTTCTGAAGTGCCTTCATCCCTTCAGTCTTTTCCCAAAACAATTTAATCACCGAGAATCAAACTCCTTTTTAATGTAGATCGTGTCCCTCTTCTCTCTTCCTTCAGCGTTTTTGTCTTGGTGTCAATGGAGTCTCTGTGTGAATCTGCAGCTCCATGCAAGGACTTCATGAAAAAGATTGATTGGTTCTGGAAGACGATCAGGGTATGTGCACTTGAGCTCCTGTTCCGTTCAACGTGCACATGTGTGAGCTGTGAGAGTCCAGGTCCAGCTTATAATAAAAGCCTCCTGTGCAAACGTGCATGAAAGATTTATTCAGGCTTTCTTTTTTTGTCTGTATTCCCCTTGTGAGGTTTTGCTGACAAACTGTCCTGTCCTTCTGCCTTGATATCCAACTGGTGAGACTCATCGCCCTCTCTGGAAGCCTCCCGTCTAGTTCTTTATTGGCTGCACAAGATCACTACTCCTTCCCCCAAATCTCTCCTCCCTTCATCTTTCCTTCCCCTCTATTTTTTCCCTCCTTGACTTCACCACCTGTGAAGGTTTTCCTGTGTACCGAAATAGCTTAAAACTGTCCCATATATCTTCTTGTCTTTCTTTGAACAACCCCCCCACCTTTTCCCTCTCCACAACTTTGTCCAAGACTCAGGCAGTGTGACACATAGAGTGTGTGTGAACTGCTCAGCGGCAGGGGCAGCCCCAAATAAGGAATGAACACGCGGCTACTGAAGCCCAACTATTTATGAGACGCCGGTATCATCAATTACACAAATATCTCAGTCGCCGTCTTTAAAAGCTCACGTGCTTAACGTGCTGATTAGCAATTCTCTATTGCTATAGTTGAAAAAGATTTAAATGAAAACCACCTGTTCAAAACCTCAGAAGTCAGAAGTGTGAGCTTTTGTTTCCATTACAGACATTGTGAAATGTCGTCAATGGTAATGTTTTTTGGGTAAAACTTGGTATTAAAGTCTCTCTGTACTGGGAATAAACATATCATGCAGCAGTAATTCACTAACTGTCGTTAAAACCACAAACGATCACTGTTCTGGCATGAGTGTCTAATATGATTACTTAAGTCTCACTGCTGTTCTCAATAAAGTGTTCTTTCCAAAGGAGCACATTAAACCCCACTTCATTCCTTCGGTAACAAATACATCATTTGAAATGAGTCACACATTTTAGAATAAGAGGACTACAATCTATAATTGTTGGCCATTTTTTCTGGACAAGCTAACCCCACAAATGAATATTCAAATGGCAGACAAAAATTTGATTTATCGATTGATAAAGTTGAATGAAAGTTAATTTCATTCATATATTAATTTATTTCAGGCAATGACACAAAAAAGTACAAGGTCGACAACACATAATAATATTAATTCATATGATACAAAATGTAATGTACAGTATGTAAGCATGATGATCCAGTTTTGCCTGAAAGGGAGTGAGAAGAAGATAACTTATTTAATCCAACCCCCAGTTTTTCATTCAGTGATTAATACATTGAGCTTCACTGTTACTTTGTTTAAGGATTATAATACAAATGTTGTATCATGGTGGCATTCAGAGGTGTGGACTCGAGTCACATGACTTGGACTCGAGTCAGACTCGAGTCATGAATTTGATGACTTTAGACTCGACTTGACAAAATGTAAAGAGACTTGCAACTCGACTTAGACTTTAACATCAATGACTTGTGACTTCACTTGGACTTGAGCCTTTTGACTTGACATGACTTGCTACTTTCCCCAAAACCCAAAGCTTAAAAAGTTATTTGGGAGCGCTCCGTATCTTTCATTTTGTACGTGTCTGTCTATCTATCAGCGTGTGTGCTGCCTGTCAGCTGGTGTGCTGTCAGTACAACAGCCAATCAAATTAGTTATACGTTGTTTTCATCACACAGCATTCATCCAATCAAATTGCAGGACAACCACCGAACAAGAGTTGTCAAACAATGCGGCAGAGAGAAACAATTATGCCAAAGTTGGTTTCGTTCGGGTATAAAAACTACGACTTGGTCAACAAAAAACGAATTGCGTATGCAAATCACGCAGTTCGAATATTACAGACGGAGACGCAACAACTTCCAACTTCATTCGACATTTGAAGTTGCCAAAAGAAGGGTAAGTTTTGAATGTAAGATAACGTTTATTGGCTAAGTAACATGACTTTTATTTGCTGTGTAGTTAAATCAGTGAGGCTGTAAACTCACTGCTAACGTTATAACCATAGACATGTTTTAAGGGTACGCAGCATCGAGCGCTACTGCCTACTGGCGCAGACGAGACGCGGGGCCGCCATCTTGGAGTGGTGATCCCAATTCATTTGTCAGGAGCAATGAACTGTCAGCGCATTTAATTCATTTTACCTCACTGAATACCACTGATTTTCACGCGGTTTTTTGTCATACGTGTAGCTATGATAACGGACACATGTTTTGGCAAGTTTTATTATTCATAGTTTGCTTAACAGTAATATAATATTCTTATACGCTATAAGTGACCAGACGTCCGAGATCAAAACTGGGAATATAATCCCAGAGAAGGGGGAAAAAACGGTAAGCTATTTTTAAATTGAAGAAACAATATGATCAGGTTATATATACATGCGTATATCCTACATAAACAATGTATGAATACATTAGATATCTATATATCCTAGGGACCTATAGACTGTATCTCTGTTGCTGCAGCAGCAGAGAGTTTATTCTGTCTTGACACTTTCTATTGATATTTTGTATTACATTCTTCCCTTAAATGATAATGTTTATAGTGATTGTTATGTATGTATTTTTTATGTATGTCGCTTTGGATAAAAGCGTCTGCCAAATACTTAAACATATACAAACACCTGAAAGTCTTTATATCAGCTAAAACCACCAATTTGTTTCACTACATTCAGAATAAAACCAAATGCTGTTTTACCCAACAATGTTAGTATTTGAATATTGTTACTTGAAGACTTATTCCTGGTTACAATTATACTGTTAAGAAAGTATTGTCTTATATTTTGCCTAAAATGAGAGTGCATCATAATCAGTGGCGGCTGGTGAATTTTGTTTTAGGTGGGGCTGAAAGTTTGTAAACCAAACCCCTGTAGGGGCGTCATCCTCCCCCAGAAGATTTATTTGTGATTTTCACATACAAATATTGAATATCTTTGCTCCTTCTCAACTCTGTGGTAATATTATTTTCATAAAATACAACCAATAGTATGTTAATGTTTGTTTTTGCAAATGTGTTTATTCTGTAAAGGAATGAGTTAAATGTTAAAAATTGTTTAAACTATTAAAATTACTGTTAATAGTGCTATTATGAATTGCAATGTCAGCACTATTTTTTTTCTTGCAATTTCAAATGCACTTGTTTTAATAAATAAATACAGCGTTTTAAAAGCATACACAATCTGTGTAAAAATATTAGTCTGTGGTTAAAAGGACTTGAAAGGACTCGAAACTCAAAATGCAGGACTTGGGACTCGACTTGAGACTTTCCAGTCTTGACTTTGGACTTGACTCGGGACTTGCCTGTCTTGACTCGGGACTTGACTCGAGACTTGAGGGCAAAGACTTGAGACTTACTTGTGACTTGCAAAGCAATGACTTGGTCCCACCTCTGGTGGCATTAACACAGGTAACAATAATTATTACGCTGTAACAATAATTTGTAGCAACAATGTAGGAAGAATGAACAATACCAACAATGGTAAGGGACAAAATACAAACAATGGTAATAGACAATATACCAATAATGGTAAGGAAACATTGAGCACACGTTAACACTATGAGACAGAGTACAACAACAAGTCAAATTAAATACCCTCATCTCTATATTTTAACCAGACCCAATGTTTGTATAACAGTTTAAATCGATTATTAGTTTGGCATTGCTTGTGTTGTAAGTCCAGTTTGTTCCAGAGTTTTACTCTGCATACAGGCACACAAAAACGTTTACGAATGGTTTGAGCTCTCGGCAACGAGAAATATCCAAAACCTCTCAAGTTATGAGCCTGAACTCGTGTTATAAAAAAACGTTGTAGGTTAGGCGACAATAATTTGTCAAATGCTTTATATAAGATTATTGATGTTGTTGCGCTTGCAACGCAAAAGCAAGACAACTTGAAATAGCTTTGACACACAAACATGTGCACCGTTTGTTCACACAAAGAGCAGAAGAATATTTTTTCACGAAGCGACTCAAAATGGTGGTCAAAACAAACCCCCTGTCAAAACTCTTGACAGTCACTTAAAGGTTCCGCACCGAATGACTCACTCCCTAACTACATAAAAGAATGGTAAACAAAAACCACATTGTTATGTGCACAATAGAACAATGGCAGTGAATAATAATGACAAAGTCAAGTAAACAGGTGTGGTGAATTTTGTCCTTAAAGCAACTGCTACACACGTCCCCCCAGAATTCGCCATAAAAAATAAAAAAAATCGTCAATGGACAGGGGCATGGATGGGCCGACCAGACCGGGTGCGCCAGACTGGTACAATCGCCTGGGAGTCTGCAGGGGGCACCGGCAGGGCATCTGCACTGTCAAAGGTCTTGGGGGCCCGCTGAGAAGGATGCAAAACCTTATCATGGGGCCCAGGCAGAGCGGGCATACGACCCCGGCGCGGGGTTACGGCCGTGGTAACCGGCTGACTAAGATCCAAGTGGGCTGCTTTAAACCGGTCCACCGTGATTCGGTCAGACAGACCCCCGACATCCAACAGGAAATGCTTGTCTCCGCTCTCCAGGACGTGAAATGGCCCATCGTAAGGAGGCTGAAGGGGGACCTTGGTGGGCGTTGTGGTGAACCAAAACAAATGCCGCCCTTCGTAAAGGAGCTGGAACATGACATGGTGTAAGGCCGTTTTGTGAATTGAGGATGGGGGCAAAACCTTAGCGGCCGTTCAACGGTGGATGAGGGTGCCGTAGTGTTCGGAATAAAGTCACCTGGCACTCGCAAAGGCTGGCCATACACCAACTCTGCCGAGGAAGATTGCAGGTCTTCCTTGGGGGCAGTCAAAAATCCCCAGCATCACCCAAGGGAGTTTGTCTACCCAACCGCTGTCTTTTAGGGACGCCCTGAGCGCTGCCTACATGGACCAGTGAAACCGCTCACACATACCATTGGCCTGTAGGTAATATGCCGACAGTCCAAGATGGCAGTGATGTCTAAAGCAACCCGCACCTGAGAAGGCAGGAGTCTCAGGAAAAGCTGCATGAAGAGGAAACTAGGCCTGTGCTCACCTAAGAGGTCTAGCATTTTGTCCATAAGTTCAGAGGGCTTGCAATCGCCAAGCCCCTGCAACGAAAAAATGCGGCTCGCTCTCGCCGCGTCAGAAAGTTAGAATGTCTTTAAGAGGTGAGCCTTCAACGTGAGATACTTGTTCCCCTCCAGTGGATGCGTAAGGACGCTAACCACTCTGGTCGCGTTGTTTTTGTTTTAATGTGTCTGACATGGAGACATTGAGACAACGATATGCTGCATCTCAAGGTCTTTTCCATTAATAAAAAATTCCAATAAACGGCCAATTTAGTGATAACTTAAAGGCCTACTGAAATGAATTTTTTTTATTTAAAAGGGGATAGCAGATCCATTGTATGTGTCATACTTGATCATTGTGCGATATTGCCATATTTTTGCTGAAAGGATTTAGTATAGAACAACGACGATAAAGTTCGCAATTTTTGGTCGCTGACGTCACAGGAGGAAGGATTCCTCACAATTCCCCGTTGTTTACAATGGAGCGAGAGCGATTCGGACCAAGAAAGCGACGATTACCCCATTAATTTGAGCGAGGATGAAAGATTCGTGGATGAGGAACGTTAGAGTGAAGAACTAGAGAGGCAGTGCAGGGTGTATCTTTTTTCGCTCTGACCGTAACTTAGGTACAAGGTCTCATTGGATTCCACACACTCTCCTTTTTCTATTGTGGATCACAGATTTGTATTTAAACCACCTCGGATACTATATCCTCTTGAAAATGAGAGTCGAGGACGCGAAATGGACATTCACAGTGACTTTTATCTCCACGACAATACATCAGAGAAGCTCTTTAGCTACTGAGCTAACGTGATAGCATCTGGCTCAAATGCAGATAGAAACAAAATAAATAAATCCCTGACTGGAAGGATAGACAGAAGATCAACAATACTATTAAACCATGGACATGTAACTACACGGTTAATAATTCTCAGCCTGGCAAAGCTTAACAATGCTTTTGCTAAAGACGCTGAAGCTAACTTAGCAACTTAGCAACTGGACCTCACAGAGCTATGATAAAAACATTAGCGCTCCACCTACGCCAGCCAGCCCTCATCTGCTCATCAACACCCGTGCTCACCTGCGTTTCAGCGATCGACGGCGCGACGAAGGACTTCACCCGATCACAGATGTGTTTGGCGGCTAGCATCGGCTAGCGCGTCTGCTAGTACTCCTTGTTGTGTTGCTACAGCCAGCCGCTAATACACCAATCCCACCGAACAACTTTCTTCTTTGCAATCTCCATTGTTCATTAAACAAATTGCAAAAGATTCACCAACACAGATGTCCAGAATACTGTGGAATTGTTCGATGAAAACAGAGCAGTTTGTATGGTGACCCATTGGGTACGAATACTTCCGTTGCCGTCGTGACGTCACGCGCATACGCATCATACATAGACGTTTCCAACCGTAAGTTTCGCGGGAAATTTAAAATTGCACTTTATAAGTTAACCCGGTCGTATTGGCATGTGTTGCAATGTTAAGATTTGATCATTGATATATAAACTATCAGACTGCGTGGTCGGTAGTAGTGGGTTTCAGTAGGCCTTTAAGAGTGTTTTAAGACAAGAACTGTCCCTCGGCTAATTGTTATGATTTTAATTGCAAACAAAAATTTGAATTACAAGCATCCCCTCTATTATTTGGAGTAGCAAATGTCACAGTGAACCCTGTAAAATCCGCCCAAAACATCTGGCCTTACTCGCTAGCATTAAATTATAGCCAGAGATTGACATAGCTTGTTTTTCCAACAATTGGAAGGAAGAAAGTGAGAGTGAAGTTCTGGGAAAAAAAGTGGATAATAATCATTGTTTCCAAAAAATAAATCATCAAAAACATGACCCAGTGTGCCGCCAACTCAGCGAACAAATTAGTGCGTAGCACTGCTAGTCTGCAGCATCCTGAAGCAGAACAAGTCTAACTTAAGTCAATAATGTTAAAATAATATCTCAAGTTCTTACATTTACCCATGAAAATATGGACAAGCTTTTGATGGTATGTTTGACAGAGAAACAGCTTGAAGAAGATATCGTAGAAGTCCACCGTCCAAGGTGAATACAGTATTTTTTTATTACATCACTTGTAAATTGAGGTACTAGTTTACTGTAGTGTACAAGTGTTTTGCACAGTATCGTTGACATATTTCATATATTCATATTTTTCTACACCTGTCACAAGAGGACTTAAGTGGTCAAGTTGTTCTTGTGGGGCAACAAATGAGATTAACTCTCCAATTGTAAATGTCTGTTCTAGCAGATTAAATGATGTCCAAACAGGACAGAAGCTCATATTGTCATATTTGGTCCCTTCAGCAAACACACAACTTAAGATCGATCAAACTGCTGCAGCGAGTCTGCACAATCAGTTCCAAAACTGGTGCTTAAGAATTTTTTAAGTGACATAATCACCTGTCCTTGAGTCCAAGGAACAAAACCTAACTACATCCACTTCTCATTGTCATAACTTTCCCCAGGGGCGTCACTAGCTTTTAAGGACAGAGGGGGCTTAGCCCCCAGGAGATGCACAGGATGCGAGCGAACGTAGCGCACGAGCACAAAACTTCACAAACGGCTAACAAAGACTTAGAAATTAATCATTGTTATTATTATTATTTCAGTGGGTTTATTTTCAATCTGTGTTCAGTACAACAACAAACATGGGTTTGCACAGTGACATTTTGTTTACAGCATCAACAAGAAACAATTACTTGCATGATCCTTCAAGATACACTGAAACACAATGAAAGTCATGGCATTGGCCTCAATGTTATTCATTCACAACATAGAGGCTAATGCCACCACTTTAGCTCACAATACAATAATTGTTTGTTCCCAAATATTTTGAAGTTACACCGATTACATTGTGGGCACATATGTGACTAAAATGGTTGTAAATTCAAGCCCTGGAAATATTACTTAATTACTTGAATTAAAGTAATATCTGGATCGGGATAATTTGGCTTGTATATAATATATTTATATTTTTATATATATATATATATATATATATATATATATATATATATATATATATATATATATATATATATATATATATATATATATATATATATACACTACTGTTCAAAAGTTTGGGGTCACATTAAAATGTCCTTATTTTTGAAGGAAAAGCACTGTACTTTTCAATGAAGATAACTTTAAACTAGTCTTAACTTTAAACAAATACACTCTATACATTGCTAATGTGGTAAATGACTATTCTAGCTGCAAATGTCTGGTTTTTGGTGCAATATCTACATAGGTGTATAGAGGCAAATTTACAGCAACTATCACTCAAGTGTTCTAATGGTACAATGTGTTTGCTCATTGGCTCAGAAGGCTAATTGATGATTAGAAAACCCTTGTGCAATCATGTTCACACATCTGAAAACAGTTTAGCTCGTTACAGAAGCTACAAAACTGACCTTCCTTTGAGCAGATTGAGTTTCTGGAGCATCACATTTGTGGGGTCAATTAAACGCTCAAAATGGCCAGAAAAAGAGAACTTTCATCTGAAACTCCACAGTCTATTGTTGTTCTTAGAAATGAAGGCTATTGCACAAAATTGTTTGGGTGACCCCAAACTTTTGAACAGTAGTGTATATATATATATATATATATATATATATATATATATATATATATATATATATATATATATATATATATATATATATATATATATATATATATATATATATATATATATATATATATATATATATATATATATATAATATATATATTATGGCAAGCTGTAAAGGAAATTAAATATATATGGAAGTCTGAATAGAAATGAGAAACTTTTATATATACTGTAAATAAGAACGACTTGGAGTCCTGATCTGAAAAAGAGCCAAAGCTGTCAAAAAGCTGACGGACCATCTTCAAAGTGCAATGCTAAAACAAATAATGCAAACAATAAAATGTAACTTCCAGGGCTTGAGATTAACGTAGTCCCGTCGTCCCAGGGATGGTAAAAAAAAATGCACGGGACGAAATTAAATGCTCCCCAGGACGATGGCTTTTAACCATTGTTTTTCTTTTTCTTTTTATGTATTTATTCATTTTACATTTTATATTAAATGTTTTTCCATCCTCTGAAAATCCTATGAAATGTTTAACAAGCCATCCTATAATAATACAACAGCTATTAATGTAGCAATACAATAAAACAAATATATTTAATTATGTTTTTTTCATTATTTTAACAATAGGCTAATGTATATTTCTTTACATAGATTCTTTTATATAGATTCTACAAGAAACACAAAACTTAAAAACTAAATTATTTACAATTGCAGACACAAGGTTCTTGTTCTGCAGTGCTGTGTGCTAATGTGCTTCGTACACCTGCAGGACCGCAAGCAAGGTCGCATAGAAAATGCGGACTGGATTTTGAGTGATGTGGGCATTTTCTATATGAACAAGTGGAATGGATTGGATACCGACGCACTAAAAGGGCTCTCTACCTTACACTATGAAGTGAGGGGAAACTGAGTGAATAATGACAGGTTATATGATTATTTATATAAACTCATATTCGGGCCACTTTATAATGAATATGTCGGCATGTATTTGTAAAAAAAAAAAAAAAAAAAAAGTTTTTTTTTTTTTTTAACACCAAATTATTTAGGGGGGCTTAAGAACATTTTAGGGGGGCTTGAGCCCCCCTAAAATAGGCCTAACAACGCCAATGACTTTCCCTAAATCACCCTCAATGGACTCAAACCTGCATGAACAAGTTTTGTTACCTTTGCCCAGGTGTGTTTTTCTTTTCTATATGCATTCATTGACTGTAATTTTAAGTGTTGTGTGTCTTTCACAGTGGGTGCAGCAGCCAACTGGTATTCTTCAGCTTCTCAGTACATGGAAAGGCTCAGAGTTAAGTGCTGGTAAAACAAGTCCTGCACAAAGTGCCAACAGTCTAATAATAGTCAAGCACGGGGTCTCTACAGAAATACTCACCAAGCAGGCTAAACTTAGCGCATTGCTTTCCAAGCCTCTTTCCAAGGTCTTCTTCTCGAACACTGACCTCTGCTGTCTAAAACCAAGTCAGGTGAGACTCAATGAGAGAGGAAATCTGGGGAAAGAAAGACACATATAAAACATCAATATAGTCTGTTTTTTTTGTCAAATTGGGGTAACTGAGAGTTGACTGAGAAGATCACCATGCTCTGCTTTAGTTGGATATGTGTGGAAAACTGCCATCTTGTGTTCACAAGTGATATCTCAAATATGCTTTCTTCTTAATCAGATCATCTGCTGTAATTTACCAGATCCACATCTTTTGAATGAGTGTCCAATTAGTCACTTTTTAGCAGGGAAACCCGGACGATCACAATTGTCAAAAATATTCAAGGAATTCTCATATGGACTTGTAGACTGCAGCACATACTGTACTTATTAAGCATTATTTGTCACAACATTTTGTTCACCCACAAAAGTACCGCGTTTCATAATGTGATCGAAGAGAGGCCGACTAGCTAATAAAGAGGAATTGTTGCACAACACCATTCACATGAGCAATGTACCAGTTTAAAAGAGATCCAGATGTTTGCATGAACATTTGACAACCTGTGAGCCAAGCACCGAGGCTTTCAATAAACATGTTGTCCGCATTCAGCAATCAGCCATGAATCATTAACAGGTTCATGAAATAGGAAACAAGGTTTACAAGTCAAGATATTGGCTTTTTATGAGAATAAGATTCAATGTATGATTCAATCTTGTCACTATTAATGAAATAGTATTCAGTCTCCAGAGGGTGCCAGTGGACTTCAGGGGAAGTAGCTAAAAAAAAAATTAAAAAAACAACTCAATAAATATTTCTTGGAACTAATTATTTTAAAGGACAACATAATCCATATCAGTTCTTACGATGTGACAAAAGGATCCAGAAAATGTGTTTGTTAACAGGGACTGTTAAACTTTTACACTATTCTTACATTTGCTTTATGTTTATTTAGCATACAAACTCTATTCCTTGAGGGTCAATTCAAGGGAGTTTTCACTCTGCTGTAAGCAGAGTATTGTTTTGCATGCATTACATATATTTATTTGATTTAACTGTTAAACAAGCTTATACATTTCCCCAATATAACTGTTGATTCAGGTATACAGTAATATAATATGTCCTTTGTTTGAAAGTCAAATAATTCAACACCTGACTCCATGAACAGTTTTCTATCGTAACGTTTTTTGGTTTTTTTTGTGCATTCTAAATCGTAAAAAACTGCTAGCAAAAGGTGGCTAACAATGCAGGTAATTGATATATGATTTATTTTTCCTCTAAAGCCCTATAAAAACATCCAAACACCGCCAAAAATGTTTTATATATATGCTGTGACTATATATAGTATGTAATTACTACCAGGCCCATTCATGATAACATGTAATATTTACAGTATTTTGGTCTTTTTAAGCATTACAGGAACTTATTTTTTGGGCACATTGACTTCACACAGTGCATAGCAACATTCGCTATTTCCATCAACAACTGCTACTAATTATGGTGTCATGTCTGGGATCATGTTTTGTTTAAGTTATGTTCTGTTTGGTTTTTAGACTCTTTTTAGTTCCTGCTTTTTCACTCCCTTGTCTTGTTTCCATGGTTACCCATTAGTTTCACCTGTTCAACGTTTGGACTCACACACCTGTCACCAATCATGTCACTGTTATTTAAAGCCTGTCTTTTCTGTTGGTCGGCCTGGCGACATTAACTCTGTTTACCTCTGTCATTTTCACGCCCTGCTTATTCCATCGTTTATGCTTCTTGCCATGCCACGTAAGTTTTTGTTCTGCTCATGTCACAGTAAGTGTTTATTTGTTTCACGTCCATAGTTTTTGCCCAAGGGCTAGTTTTGTTTTCATAGCCAAGTTTGTTCTCCGCCTTGTGCGCGCTTTTTGTTTGCACCCTTTTTGTGTAGTTTATAGTGTTAAAATAAATATGTACTCACCTTCACGCCTTGTCCACTCCAACTTACTTGCATCTCGGGAAAACAAACACCCCAAAGTCCACGCTTTGACATATGGCAGGTTTTGTGAGAGCCAACGACGACTATACTTTGGGACAAATGATGATGCAGTACCTTATATGTTTGAGCCTGAATATACAGAGGATGAGCTACAAGTTTTAAAAGCTGAGTGAAACGCAGATCCAACTATAGTGAAACACAAAACATCATGTAACAGTATTGCTAAGTGCTAAACAACATACATAAAACAACATTTGAGTACAATAAAATAGTCACTTACGGTACAATGTACTGGGATGCGCACTGATAGGATGGTCATATCTTTCAACACAAGACTTGTGCTCCCCGTTTATTTAATAAATTCAGCATGATCCTCACTTTTCGGGTAAAAACTGTTGGGATAAAACAAGCATCTAGCCGTGTCTTCCAAGAGCTATATCTAGTTTTAAGTTGAATTTCGGAGTCGACCAACTTCTCGGTTTATAGCCACAACCCTTCTACTATACAGTACACGTGCAAAGCATGATTTATAATCTAGAATTAACTTCAGCAACAGTAGCGGTAGTAGTAGTAGCTGCAATAGTTAGCTTACGCCTTTGTGGTCAAGGCAAAGTGTGACTAAAAGTAGTTATTTGGCTTTAATTCTTCCAACAGTTAAAACAGTTGTTTAATTTTGTAGAGAAAAAAAAACAGATAACAGACATAACACAAAACTATAGTCATCTCAAAAGGCAACATTATAGCTTTAAGAAAAACTCAAATTAATCAAGAAAATATATTGTGGTAGTCAGTTTCATTTTTAGATTAAGCAGAGTGATACATACTGTATGTAATCACTCAATTCTGAGGAAAACTGTCAGAAAAATTGTATTTAAATTATCAAAAAACTTTCCATTCGGAGTTCCCAATGAACAGACAAGAAGCTGACTCTGCTGCACCAAGCCAAACGCTTGGAAGATTCCGCTGTGTACGATAGAAACAGACGGGAGGGGTCATCCATTGTCCTCAAAAACCTGCCAAAGCTGAATCTACGACAAGCCCAAGCCCGAGGGATCTTCTTCTTTAGTCTTCTCATGTGACCGAAAACAAGGACTGTTTACATACTACCCAATCCTGTTGAGAAATGTGTTGTTGCGTAAACATTGAACATCTAAATAAAAGAGAAGACGAAAACCTTCTTCGTCAGAGCGTGGTGCAGGACTGTATAGAAAGTACAGTGGCCATGTCTCTCCTCAATATTGAGTCCAAATTTAAGTCTGTCTCTGTTTGATTCCTTGCCTTTTGTCTTGTTTAATAGATGTCATCAGTGTTTGAACCTAACATCTAATTGGTCCTTCGAGCCGGATCCAATACGTTTTGACGATTCCAGCAAGAGTGAGTAAAACCAGAAAGACCATGGCAACCAAATCCTGATTGAGGAACTGCTTTTCTTCATTTTGGCTGGAATTTGAAAAACTGACGGAAGTCCGAGGACAAGAGGAAGGAACGCAGAGAGCAGTGAGTACGTTTTAAGAGAAACAAACGACTAAGAAAAAGCGTGTGACTGAGGGTTACGACGCATATACAAACCCTGTAAATCCTAGGCTCTAACAGGTAAAAAGGCCAATACTGCAGGACGTCGGGGTCCGCGAAAACAGGAATACCCGAAATATTTGAAACACTAAATTCTAAAATTCGAAATAAGATAAGCTAAAACTGAAGAGGAAGAGGCCAAAATACTGCAGGTAAACGGGACCGCGAAAACTGGAACATCCGTAATCCATAAAACAACATACAGGGGGAGGCGGAGCCTACATTAATTTGAAATATCCGTAAGCCATTATCTGAGGGCGACGGCGTCCAAGCAGACCTAAAAAGGTCTATTCAGAAAAAAAAACTGAATTTTTGTCCGTAAACAACAATAACCTGGAGGGGGTCGGACTCCTACATGAAACATTGAAAATTTTCCGAATACCTTAACACTGAAAAGTATGCATGAACATCAGAGTGTGTAGGAGTAATTGCCATTAGGCTATCACTCCATATTAAAGTTGTGAGAAGTAAATAGTGGGTTACTGTGGAAGCTTTAGGCAAGACACCACCACTGGGGAACCAACTCCAGTAGAAGCGACGTGTACCACAATAATAATTTAAACCACTATCTTACAACAAAGAGAAAAGTAATCCTTATAAGTTCGGCTCTGTAGGGGACGACGGATTACTCCAAATTTATAAAATGGGAAAAGGGACAAGTAAACCAAAGGTTAGTCCAAAAGACAAGTTAAAATGTAAAGACTGGAAAGCAGTAGAACCATACAATGAAAATGTATTGAAGCAACCAACAGTACGGTCAAAAAGAGACCCAAAAAACGCAGACCTGATATGGTCTATTAGAATCTATTGAAACCAAAATAGGAGACATCCAAATCTCCGAAGACCACACGAAAAGACAAATAAATTGATAATAAGGACATACTAAATTATGAGGACTTAAGTAAACAAACAGCGAGTAAATCAGAGATAATAATATAAATATAGGCTAAAGAAATCAACATTTTTGTGTGACACCTTAGCATGTAAAGTTAAAGAAGTTAAAGTACCAATGATTGTCACACACACACTAGGTGTAGCGAAATTATTCTCTGCATTTGACCCATCACCCATGATCAGACCCTGGGGGGTGAAGAGAGCATGTAGAGAATAAAATGACTGTGCTAGGTTTAGCAATAGTATCAGATCATGAAGGAGGAATGACAACTCGAAAAATAGATGGTAAAATTGAGATTGAGTGTGGAGAGAGACAGAGAGAGAGAAAAAAATAAAATAAGAGAAAACTCAAAGTGCTAAAGTGAGAAAAAAGTAAAAATAAATGAAGAAATGGGAAAAAAAATCGATGATAAGAAATAATGCTAAATGGAATAAACTAATACTTACGACAGAGATAATGTGGGGTATTGAAATAAGAGATGAAGAAAAGGTAGACTGAAGATATGCATGTATGTTTGGATATATAAAGAGCGCTTTTATATATACAAATATATATGTGTATAATTAAATAATGGAACAAATAAAAACCTACATGAATAACTATAATAAGAGTTGAGATATATAGTATGATAAAATGATAAAGGGGGTTACATGTTTATTAGCTAAGGGAAGAAGAAAAAAAAAAGAAGAAAAAAAGAAGAGAAACCTCTTCAAGTGTTGCTGACCTTTGCCCTTAAGAGTGCAGTCACGCACCCACACACCACCTTGTGTGTGTGTGTGTGTGTGTGCGTGTGTGTGTGTGTGTGTGCGTGGCGAATTGGGGGAGGTGTGAAAATGAATTTATTACATGTGAGTTTAAAGTAAAAAGTAGGTTTAACTTTGAAGTGTAGTATAACATTCTTAGGTTAGATTATGTTTTAGACATTTGCAACACCATACATCTGAGTGTTGAGCTAAAATAAGATGATGACATAACATAGAATAAATAAGAAGGTATGGCAATCAGGAAAACTATCAGCTAGCGATAGACAACTGTTTGCTTTGAATATTGGTGAATAATAATTGCAAATAAGAAATATAAACAATGGGAAGAATGTAAATTCAGAGTGTAAAAGTATAGATTAAGTGGCGTATGGACATTTTAGTGAGTTTAAAATGTTACTTAAAAAATACATAAAGTAAGATGTATAACATTTGAATTAGGAGAAGAATAACATTAGCGTTATTACATAATCTACATAGTGAAAGACACAAAATAAGCAAAATAAAAGTCCAATTATGCAAAAGAGAAGTAAAGGATCTAGGACGTTCTCTAAACAGAGATGGATGCACTATTGTGGAAAATAGAAAAACAAAGTACGACAAGTACAAAAACCACAAACAAAGAAGCAAATTAGGTCATTTTTAGGATTAACCAATTATTGTAGAAGTTGCATACCAAATTATGATGAAATAGTAACTCCTTTAAGTAAATTAATGAACAAATGTAATCATCTGTAGAGTGGAATTCAGAAGCTGAAGCAGCATTCTGTGAAATAAAAATAGAACAAAATGTGCGATTGTTACAGTAACAAAAGTTTTGAAAGCTACCAAATGACCATCAAATTTATGAATGCAAGCGGCAGAACTAGAAGCCTTAATAGAAGCATGTAAAGTAATGAAAGATCAAAAGGTCACAATGTATATAAATACAGCCAAAATATAGGAATGATAAAGTTTAATTCGTATAAAAAAAGAAAGAGAAAAAGAAAGAAAGGAAGCAGTACAGCTACCAGCTAAAATAGCAATATGCAAATGTGTAGCTCACACCAAAGGAACACAGTATCAATAGGAAATGTGTTTGCTGACAAAACAGCAAAACAAGCATTGTCCTGAGGTTCCATGCACATCTAAACAAAGGCAAAATAATGCATATTGGATGATAAACAGTTTGAAAAATGCATGTAAAAAGAAAAATAGACTTTATAAGGAGTTTATCAAATCAAGAACAGAGAATGCTGAAAAACGTTATAAGAACTACAAAAACAAGTTGACCAATATATTGAGACAAGCAAAAAGGGAATATTACAGAAGAAGGTTGTATAAAAATAAAAATAACATAAAGGCTACATGGAATATTTTGAATAAAGCAATAGGGAATAGGACAAGGCGAACAGAATTACCTAGATATTTAAAGATAATATGTTAATTGAAAACAAAGATGAAATTGTCAATGAATTAAATCAATTATTTTTAAATGTAGGACCTAGCTTAGTAAACGAAATACCAAGAGCTAATGATAAATCAGGGGATGTCTGGAAAAGGGAATATAAGGTTATGCAGTCAATGTTTCTTAGTGAGATGACCTGAAAATCTTAGCCGATAATATTAAAAAGGAAATGGATAAACTAAAATTGTGGTTTGATGTAAATAAATTATCTTTAAACTTGGAAAAGACTAAATTTATAGTATTCAGTAATAAAAGAAAGATAGAAGTTAGTTTATCCATAAACAATGTGAAAATTGAGAAGTTGTCTGAAATTAGATTTCTTGGGGTCATCTTAGATGAAAAGTTGACATGGGAAGCTCATATATTGCATGTGAAAAATAAGGTATCTAAAAGCTTATTTATTTTGAACAAGGTTAAATAATACAATGAGAATGTAATATTGCTCAATTATTCTACTTTATTTCAATTATTGTGCAGAAATATGGGAAAATACATATCACAGCAACATAATGCCTTTATTTCTTTCGCAGAAAAGAGCAATTCGTATAATTTTTACAGTAGGATATAGAGACCACACAAATCTACTCTTCATTAAGTCAGAATTATTAAAACTAAAAGACAATGTAGAATAGCATACTCTATTAGTGATGTTCAAAGCTAGAAATAAAGTTCTTCCGAAGGACTTACAAAAGTTACTTGTGTTCACATCTGAGGATGAGAACCACAAAAGGCCGTATGATTTTAAACTAAATAAGAGTGCCAACACATTTGAAGCAAATGTGCTTGTCTGTTGCTGCTGTGAAAGCATAGAATTCTCTAGACAAAGACTTAAAAAGCTGCAAGAATATTTTTGAATTTAAAAAGAGTTACAAAAAGAGACAACTGGCATTATATCAAACTGATTTTGATTGTGATTGGACGTGTCATTTTGAAAATGCTTAAACGAAAATTAAAAGTATTTTGGAGTCAGGGTGTTGGTAGAGGTAATAGTGATAAAGTCATCTAAAATAATTTGTGTTAAAGAAGGGTCAGATAAATATAAGAATAGTATTCTTCCATCTATTCCTTTCTGAACATGGAAATGTATAAAAAAACAAAAAAAACAATGAAAGTGTCAATTGTATATGGCTTGTATATATGCATTTTCATGAAAGGAATAAAAATAAATGATGAGGATGATGATGAACAAAGAAGACATCTATGTATGTCCAGACAATAAACCAATCTTACAAAGAAAAATCGGTATAAGTGAGCAGCAATATTGAGCCAAGGTTGAACTCATGGCTCAACAGGAGGGATATGAATATTGTCATACAGAAGTACTATACTTCCTATAGTTTAATTCATATAAAAAAAAATTTGTATACGACATCTAGGCATAGATTTTAATTCAACTAAATAAGAGTGAAGGAGAACATTATTGTCTGGTCATAGTAGATGCATTTTCAAAATGGGTAGAAATATTTCCTAAAGGAAAAGCAGATGCGCTAACAGTAGCAAAAGCATTATGCAAAGAGATAATACCAAGATATGGTATAACTAAATCTATACAGTGACAATGGACCTTATTTTGTGAATCAATTGATCAAGAATATAGAATCATTATTCCACATTGATATAAAAAAAAAAAACACTGTGCTTATCATCCACAAAGCGCAGGATTAGTGAAAAGGACAAACGGGAATAAAATAAAAACAGATTAAAGAAATGTATGGGAAAAAACAAAACGTCCATGAACAATGTATAGATTTAGTAAAAAAATGTACAGTACATGAACATTACAAGTACAACAAGACTCAGACCATTTGAAACAATATTTGAAAGACTTGATCAACAACCAAAATTTTGAAAAATCAATGAAAAGGAAACATGAGCATTCTCCAAGGGGGGAGAGATTGTAAATAACTTAAAAAGCAGTAAAGATAGTGGAAAGACCAAGCTGAGTCCACTTAGCACATGGTAAAAAGTTCATATAATGGGAAAAAGTATTTGGGTTTGTATTTGTGTTATCAAAGGGACATGTTAACTAGCACACTACAAATTCCACTGTGACAAGTTGTAAGCATACCATTTGATGGTGTGTCAAAGTTTGATAATAATTGGTTCCTGTTTTGGTAATTAATTTGTTCCTTATGGCGGAGCAAGTGGAAAAGGCTACAAAAACTGATTGTGTTGTATGCATAAGCCCAGAAAATTACTCAAAATGAGTAAAAAAAAAGTTGAATTGAAGTAATGAACAAAACAAAATTTACCTTGTAGCTAAACAGACAAAGCAGAAACCAATATTTGATAAATATGTGAAAAAAGCTAATTATACCTGCATTAACATGCAAGGCTCTGTACGTATCATCAGATAACTGCATACACATAGCAAATGTATCAATATTTGTACAAGAATTGTTAACACGCCTGAACAGTTTGATATCTGAACATTGGAAAATAACTAGACATGATGTAAACTGGCAAAGTGTTGTAGATCCAACCTATATTAATGGGTGTCCAAAAAAGTATATCTGTTGACTATAAATTGGTAAATCAAGTTGCAGCTGGATTTGAATCATACGTCTACTGGTGGTGTACGATTAACAAGAATGTTGACAGAATAAACTACGTCCACTACAACGTACAGAGATTGGAAAATTACACAGGCCAAGACTTGAGGCCGTCGCTAATCAACTCGCCGCCGCCTTCCTTATGGCTTTTCAAAACCGTATGACGCTAAACATGGCGGAAAAGGGCGTGTGCGCAATATTTGGTGAACAGTGTTACATGTTCGTACCAAACTGCACTGATGCAGAAAGTAGCCTGACCAAAGCACTGGAAGGCCTGCACACCCTTAACGGTAAACTGAAAGAGCATTCAGGCACAGATACATCTATGTAGGAGGGGTGGTTGGACGTGTTTGGCAAATACAAGTCTTTGGTATCTGATAACTATGGCCGTGTTCAGCAATACTGACGTTGTGTGGATGTTGTTGTTTTCTCTGTCTGTTCTCTGTTTAACCGTCTGATTACCACAGCGATTGGCCCAGCAGATGATAAAGCTGTTCAGATGTACTTCCTGGTGGACGACAAGGAAGATGAATCTGAAGACAAGAATACCTACCAGAATGGTGTTTTCTGATTTATTTCCAGAAATGTCATAATTATGAGGGGAAAAAAGAAAAGAAAATGATGTTCAATTCTGAGTAAACATAACTTGGTCCTAGAGAAATTAACCATTAACTGAAAATTGCAAGAAGAAGTTATTGGGGATAAGAAGATTATGGAGAAGTTATTTGATAAACAGGAGGGAAATGTCAGAAAAATTGTATTTAAATTATCAAAAAACTTTCCATTCTGAGTTCCCAATGAACAGACAAGAAGCTGACTCTGCTGCACCAAGCCAAACGCTTTGAAGATTCCGCTGTGTACGATAGAAACAGACGGGAGGGGTCATCCATTGTCCTCAAAAACCTGCCAAAGCTGAATCTACGACAAGCCCAAGCCCGAGGGATCTTCTTCTTTTGTCTTCTCATGTGACCGAAAACAAGGACTGTTTACATACTACTCAATCCTGTTGAGAAATGTGTTGTTGCGTAAACATTGAACATCTAAATAAAAGAGAAGACGAAAACCTTCTTCGTCAGAGCGTGGTGCAGGACTGTATAGAAAGTACAGTGGCCATGTCTCTCCTCAATATTGAGTCCAAATTTAAGTCTGTCTCTGTTTGATTCCTTGCCTTTTGTCTTGTTTAATAGATGTCATCAGTGTTTGAACCTAACAAAAACAGTGAAGGATTCAACCTGTAAATCTAAATTTCCACAGCTAACACCTGCATCAGATTAAATTAGTTTATTAGTCTGCAGTTAAAAAGGAGTGTTCACACCTTGGAGAGCTGTTGCATCAGGTGGACTGACATGAATCATGGCTCCAACACGACACATGTCGATTGAAACAAAGGAGGGGATTATCAAATTTATTTGAGACCGTAAATCATCACGCAATGTTTCAAAAGTGTTAATGTCCAAAATATGGACAAAGTACAAACAACATGGTAAGGTGGTAAAATGCAAGCATACTGGTAGACCAAGGAAAACATCAAAGCTTCAAGATAGAAAAGTTAAAGCAAAATGTCTTAAAAACACAAAATGCACAGCCAAACAAATGAAGAACAAACAGGTGAAAACTGGAGACAATGTAAAAAATGTAAAAAAAAAAAAAACGCTAAAAGGAAATGGGATTCAAACACATAAAAGCTAAACAAAAATCGTCATTAATCAGAATCAGACATACTTTATTAATCCCCGAGGGGAAATTAAAACAGCTTATTAGAAAAAATAGTTTACAATGGGCTAAGGAAAAACATTTGTGGACTACGGATGACTGGATGAAAGTCATTTTCAGTGATAAATCGCAAATCTGCATTGGGCAAGGTGATGATGCTGGAACTTTTTTTAATGCCGTTCCAATGAGATTTATGAAGAAAACTGCTTGAAAAAAACATACACATTTCCACAGTCATTGATGATATAGGGCTGCATGTCAGGTAATGACACTGGGGAGATTGCTGTCATTACATCTTCAATTAATGGACAAGTTGACATTGACATTTTTAACACGTTTCTTAGTCTATCAATTGAAATAATGTTTGAGGATAATGACACCCTTTTTCAAGATAATAATGCATTTTTTCATGGAGCAAAAACTGTGAAAACCTTCCTTGAAGAAAGATGCATAGGGTCAATGACATGCCCTGCAAATAGTCCAGATCTCAATTCAACTGAAAATGTGTGGAGGAAATGGAAAGCAAAGCTGATCTGACAACAGCAATCAGAGAAAGTTGGGGCAAGACTGATGAAAACTCCTGTTTGTCACTCGTTAAGTCCAGAGTCTTAAAGACTGTAAGCTGTTATAAAAGTCTGAGTTGTACTAGTGGTGTGTTGTTGTGATTTTTTCTTTGTTTGTTTTTGATGATCCCATATTTTTTTTCCTCAACATTGAGTGATTCCATATTTTATTTACTGCTTGATCTCAAAATGAAATTGTTACTGACTACCACAATATATTTTCCTGATTTATTTTAGTGTTTCTTAAAGCCAGAAAGTTGATATTTAAAATGACTAGAGTTTTGTGCCTTGTCTGTTATCCGCTTTTTTTGTACAAACCTAAAAAAACTGAATAAACATTTTTCAAGACTGGTGATTACAATTTTTTTCCAGGTGTTGTACATTGTTAATTGCCTTGTACTAGCCGTTTTTCACCATTTAGACTGCACAGAAAAGAGAACGACATGTCTTCTTGTCTGACATACGGATTTTGAATGATTGGCAAAATAGCGTGCAGTTCCCCTTTTAACATAAGTTTTTTTAAAAAAAGCAAAGAGGGAAGTTTAATGAGCTGTTTCTTGAATCCGTTGAGATAAAATGATGGCGCCCCAAATGTGTTTTTTCCAATCTCAACTAGTTTGTGTCCTGCAGAAGAAAAACATGTTATGCATACATCCACACAGATTTCGCCTATGGCTAGTCTGACCAGGGTTAAAAAAGGATTAAATAAACATCTATTTAATAATACCACCTTAACATTTGACAACCAAACAATTAAACAAGGCGACTCGGTAAAGAATCTGGGTATTATCTTCGACCCAACTCTCTCGTTTGAGTCACACATTAAGAGTGTTACTAAAACGGCCTTCTTTCATCTCCGTAATATCGCTAAAATTCGTTCCATCTTGTCCACTAGCGACGCTGAGATCATTATTCATGCGTTCGTTACGTCTCGTCTCGATTACTGTAACGTATTATTTTCGGGTCTCCCTATGTCTAGCATTAAAAGATTACAGTTGGTACAAAATGCGGCTGCAAGGCTTTTGACAAAAACAAGAAAGTTTGATCATATTACGCCTATACTGGCTCACCTGCACTGACTTCCTGTGCAGTTAAGATGCGACTTTAAGGTTTTACTACTTACGTATAAAATACTACACGGTTTAGCTCCAGCCTATCTCGCCGATTGTATTGTACCATATGTCCCGACAAGAAATCTGCGTTCAAAGAACTCCGGCTTATTAGTGATTCCCAGAGCCAAAAAAAAAAAAAAGTCTGCGGGCTATAGAGCGTTTTCTATTCGGGCTCCAGTACTATGGAATGCCCTCCCGGTAACAGTTAGAGATGCTACCTCAGTAGAACATTTAAGTCCCATCTTAAAACTCATTTGTATAATCTAGCCTTTAAATAGACCCCCCTTTTTTAGACCAGTTGATCTGCCGTTTCTTTTCTTCTCTCCTCTTCTCCCCTGTCCCTTGCGAGGGGGAGTTGCATAGGTCCGGTGGCCATGGATGAAGTGCTGGCTGTCCAGAGTCGGGACCCCGGGTGGACCACTAGCCTGTGCATCGGTTGGGACATCTCTGCGCTGCTGACCCGTCTCCGCTCGGGATGGTTTCCTGTTGGCCCCGCTGTGGACTGGACTCCCGCTGATGTGTTGGATCCACTGTGGACTGGACTTTCACAATGTTATGTCAGACCCACTCGACATCCGTTGCTTTCGGTCTCCCCTAGAGGGGGGCGGGGGGGGTTACCCACATATGCGGTCCTCTCCAAGGTTTCTCATAGTCATTCACCGACGTCCCACTGGGGTGAGTTTTTCCTTGCCCGTATGTGGGCTCTGTACCGAGGATGTCGTTGTGGCTTGTACAGCCCTTTGAGACACTTGTGATTTAGGGCTATATAAATAAACATTGATTGATTGATTGATTGAGTTCAGAACATTTAGAGAGAGAGAATGTACACACTGCATTAAAAATCATATAAACATTGTTTCCATAGTATATCATTTAGTAATATGCTTATAACGTACACTTTCTGGTTACATAATGTTGGGGGCAAACATTGTTAGTTTGTTCATGTGTGCATATGTTCTCATGAATGTGTGTGTGCGTGTCATCCCTGTCAAGGGAATAATTACTACCCACGGCACCCCAGGGCTGGGTTTGTTGTCCCAGCAAATGGATTTGCATGGGAAAACAGAACCACGATACTATAGCGACTCCCAAGACACAGTGGATCTATTCAGGCAGGGGGTGTTCGACAGCAGAGCAAGTCAGTTGGTCAACACAAGTGCCTGTGATTCAGTCACAGAGTGGATTTGGACACTAAGAGGAGTTTGCTATGACACACCAGATGGGCCGAGGGGGCTGTCCATGGACTGAGAGAGCTGTGAGAAAGAAAGAGAGGGAGGGTGAGAGAGCAGACTACCTCAACAGACTGTGAGGGGAGCAAGGGTTGCCTCTGTCTGTTTCTTTTAGCTAATCCCTAAATCTTCTGTAATCGGGATGACAGGGGAAGAGCATGCTGCCTGATTTAGGACCACACACTTAGGACTTGGCTGGAGTGCTAACTGATCAGACGACCTAACAGGCCATTGAAAGACATGGAGGGAGTAGGCAGAGTAGACCGCCAGACAGTTTGGGGAACTTCAACTTAACCACTTTCTCACGAGAGAAGGAGTCCTGTACAACAAGATGTTCAAAAAGAAAGAGAAAAGAAGAGGACGTTCTGTGGTTGCATTCATCTAGGGTGAGACTTACTGCTGTGAATGTATGCTTTAACCGTGCATAGTGGACAGTTGCTTAATTTTCAAGTGTGCATCACAGTCAGGCGTCAGTCATACTTGGAAATTAGAAGAAGAAGCTTTAGCAGTTTAAAAAGGTGTTGTTCAGCAGAAAGAGGAAGCCACAACGGAAGTTAAATTTAAACAAAAAAAACGTTAATCGTTTGTGAAAAGGAAAAGACGTGTTACTGCTGACAGAAAATCTTGTGCTTGACTCATGTCTGAAAACAAAACATAGGCCAGTGAGGTATATATAACAAGTTCAAAGTTTAGGGAAATAGATTATTGTATAACAATCTAGCAGTGGGTAGCCTTTATTTTGTTCTTGTTGAGCCTTATGGATTCAAATTATCACTAGTGGTGTGGTGCTGTTACTTTGAAAACAAGCACATGTATCGAGGTATATTTAAAAACAGTATCCATCCTTACTTTGAACTGCCAGGATAAAGAGAGCCATTTGTCTGTTTTTAGGGTGTCAGTTTTTAGGGTGTCAGTGTCTTAATGGTGTGAGCCTTAAAAACTTAAATCAGGGCGAAGGCAGAATAGTTACGGAATAAGTGCATTTCCAACATTACAGTAGCTTATAAAAGAGATATATGCACAACATGAAGGCAACTTCTAACTGTACTTTGTTCTAGGCATGCATGTCGAGAGGTTTAGAAACCAGGTAGAACACTCTCAGCTTTGGATATTAGTCCTGACTGACTCCTTAAGAAATTGGACACGTCATTGTGATCGCCATTAGATCATCTGCCACATGTCACTTAGCAACATAGCTTTGGCATAGTGTTGTGAAGCATCTCTCAACTGGAAGATTGGCGGTTTAAAACTGTGTGAGAGACATTAACCAATGTGTATACTTTGCAGTTAATACACCGACTATGACACAGACACGATGCTTCTCATTGCGAGCACCATATGGTCCTTCTCAAGCCCCTCCATCCTCCCACCAGATTTTAATTCATTCACTCCATACCATTTCTCTATCAATCAATATTTAAATCTACAGTACCCATTGACCATTCAAAAGGAAGTTCGCATTTTGTGTATTTATTTACCCTCCACTCTTGTCCAATAATCATGGAACCAGTATAACAAAAAAAAAAACGCTTGTAAAAGATTGCTCTACAGCCTGATTATGCATTAAGTAATCAGACTTACAGATAAATCGGGCTGAAGTGAGGTGAAGCTCCTCATCCACTTTAGGCCTCAGTCAAGCCCTCTCAGGTCACCACGCCTATTAATATGTTAACTACAAAGGTGCTCTATTGTTAGTCTGACAGCCAAACAGGAAGAGGAAATCACTGAAGTTGCAAAATTAGATAAAAATACACAAAGGTTGATATTTTGTATAAGTTTCAGCACTGAATGAACCCCCATATGTTATGAATTGTTAACAGTGTGTACTTTATGTAATGTTCCATATATCTGTGTTTAAGATGACAATGGTGTGGAGCAGACAAGACATTCATGGCTTCAAGTTCTTCAACAAGCAACGACCCCCACTTGGGCGCTGGCCCACATGAGGATTCAGAGATCACCCCAGATGATTCTGACTCTGGAAGTGTCCTTTCTGATGACTCAGTGCTTCCCAACTTTGAGAGAGATGACAAGTATGCAGAGCCACCTAAAACACTCTATGAGGCATGTGCTCGGAATGATCCCACATCCCTGCAAAGGATCTTGGAGAGGGGTGTTACCAAGGAAGAGGCCATGGAGTTGGACATTAATGGAAGAGTGAGAAACACAGCATTTCATATAACTTTAAGCCTAAATATTTATAACATTAGATACACCTGTACAATCGAATAAGTGCCAAGAGAAGTTCTGCATCAAAAAGGGCAGCTTTACAAAAAAAAGGACTAACCAGCTCTTGTGTTGAATATCATTATCCGTGCAAATATTTGTATTAGTTATTATTATCATCGACAAATAGTCAATGACTTATTGGAACTAGTCCCACCCATTATATCGCCAACCTTTTGGTTGATGGTGGCCATTTTTTTTCTACCAATCCTGTTCATATTTTACAAAAATGTGCAAAGAGTGTGAGAAATGTCAATGCAACTTATGTAGTCTAAAGTTGGGCTTTAATAACAGCGCCCCTATTTGGTGTATTTTTCAGAGAAATCATAGCACAGGAAACCAAATGTTTACCCTTTTGTAAGCAGCGATTCAAGATCAGCAAATACCGGTCATTAAACACATAAGGACAAGGCCTGGCGTAATGTTTGCAAAAAAGTCAACCATAAATATAAGGTTTTCTACTTTGTTTCCTGTCAGAGTGGACTGATGGTGGCGGTGTGCAAAGGATTTGTGGACATTGTCACCATGCTGCATGTGTGTCCTCTAATAGACATTAACCATCAAGACAATGATGGCAACACTGCATTGATGATCGCTGCCCAAGCTGGTATGTTCTACACTTTACCAAAGAACCAAACCTTAATTTAGTCAGATCATAAGATTGATTGCCAAGTTTTTTTTATGCAGGCTTTGCCACCATTCTAAATTACATCATGAACTACTACCCTGGTGTGGACACTGAGGTCAGGGATCCTCGTGGCTTCACTGCTCTCATCAAGGCTGGTCTGCAGGGCAGAGAAGACTGTGTGTCGGCCCTGCTAATGCATGGTAATACTTAACGCAAGGATTTTTATCAAAAACTGACATATAACATTTCATTAAACAACTCTAATACTAACTGTATATACTGCACATGCATCACTGGAGCATATACACAATTATTGTTAGGAAAAAAACAACTGACTCAACCCGCAGCTCAGGGATGCATCTCTGTTTGCGTCTCCACCTCACTGACTCTACTGCATGTTATGCATATACTGTATATGTGTATATATATATACAGACTATATGTTATGTGCAAGTGTTTGAAATGGTCAGTGAGTCGAGAAGTAACTTCTACACTGTAGTCGATCACCCTCAAAAATAGAGGTACGAATCAAGTACATTTCTGTAATTTTTTTAAGAATGTTCTCTTAAAAGTAAAATATTGTTCTTTAAGAGGCCAGAAGTATACCTTTATACAACCAAAAGGGTACAAAGTGAAGTACAAATATGTACTATTTCAACCCTAAGTGTACCTGCTGCATTAAAATGTATTTAGCTCATAGACCATATATATTAATATTAATAAAATTTATAAATAGGGTATTATATTGCAATAGCAGTATAGTAATACTTAAGGCATTTAGAGACAATGATAACAATAATTTCGCCACACCTAGTGTGTGTGTGACAATCATGGGTACTTTAACTTTTTAACTTTAACACATGTGTCTTTTATTAGCATTTTTGATTATTATCATCATCTTTATTCTATTAACTTTTATTTATCACTTTTAACATGATCTTGTTTTATGGTTTACATCATCCTGGCACTACCAACTATTTAAGAGGTTACTAGTATGTGAAGCACTTTGGGCTGTATTGGGTTAGGGAGTTATAAGGATTGTACTTTAACTGGTACAAATAGATAAGGTACACAAATGGACCTGGGCTGAATAGTGTTGCCAATCAACATATCCCAGGACGGCGCATGTCTTTGGAGGTGGGAGAAAGCTGGAGTACCCCACCCAGTTACGGGGAGAGCATCCAAACTCCACACAGAAAGACCCTGAGCCCGGGAATCGAACCCAGGACCTTATTGCTGTGAGGCACGATCAATAATAAACACAACTTGACAGCATTTAGTACACCATAAAAAACAAGTCCAACAAATGCATAATTGTGTGATGCTGCAGTAGAAAATGTGTTTTCTTTTTGGGAATTACTCTGCTCATATCTATCATAATTCCAAAAATAGCCACATGGTGGTGCCAGTTGACTGAGTTGAAACACCAACTGCTTCCTTAAAACTTGCAAACATGCTGTAACAGGCATGAAAATTATCTATTTGTCAATGATCCATTCCACTTTTTTTCATGCACAGGCGCAGATATGAATGCAATGGACCATGTCCAGGGACGTGGCTTGAAAGATTGGGTTTTGAGAACCGGACGATTTGAGACAATGAACAGAATACGCCGACTGCAGGTCTTTCCTGTCGCTCAACAGTTTTGTGAGAACTACACTCCTGAGTGGCCTGATCTTAAGCAGATAGTGGAAAAAGCAACTGCCCAAAAAACAACAGGTCAGAAACTGAGGCAGTGCTTAAAGGACAACTTCACTTTCAGCTTCCCTCAGGACCCCCAAGACAATGGAGTCATGGACAACATGGTGCGTATGACCACAAGCATCCACAGCCCCCTCATTGCCACCGGTTGCCACCCACTGTGTCCCAGCAGCCCCCCTGAAATTGGCAAGCGTCGTTTTGCTGTTCCCGAATTACTTGACAAGCACAGCAACAAAGAGTTGGAGGAGAGCACCGTGTCACACAGCTACGGCTCCATTACCTCCCCCTCTCCCAGCACTGCATCAGTCCCCTCCGTATCACTGACCTCCTGCTGCCAGGAGTCAGACCGTAGGGAGAGCATGCCACCTGGGGGGATTAGAGCCTTCATTCCCCGCAGTATTGCTCACAGGAACAGCATCTTCCCCGCAGACTGCGTCCCTAAAATTGAAGTGACCAGATCTGGCGAGGCTACTCCAAAGAAAGAGAAGAAGAAGAAAAAGCAGAAGGGCTACCTGGAGCCTCCAGTATGGAAATATAAGGCGGCCAAGGAGGAGAAGAAGAGGGAAAAGAAGGAAAAGGAGCAAGAGAGAATGTCAAACGGTTCTAAACAAAACCAATCAACGTAATGCAACATGGTGTGACTCAGAAGGTAGTGTGGCACTACAGAATGTTGAGGGTTTCTGGTCCCTGCTGCTGTGTACTTGGGCGAAACACTTCACTCTTATCCCAGTGCCACACACACTGGTGTATGAATGTGAATTAATTTTTGGTGCAAGTTGGCAGCCGCATTCTCGTCAGTCCACCCCAGGGCAGCTGAGGCTACAAATGCAGCTTACCACCATCAACGTATGACTGTGGTGTGCATTAAAAATACATTCTCCATGTAATGCGCTTTTGGTCACTATAAAAAAGTGCTACATGAATCTAATCCATTATTATTATTAACACCCACAAATGTATGTTTTCTTTACTCACAGTGGTCATGTGACATGAGTTGCAGGACATTGTTAATGCCTAATGGGAACATATGCAATATTGACTGAATTCACATGCTCAATTAAATGAGCATTTAGTCATTTTTAAAATGTAGTTGTTTGCACTTACAGGGTAATTACTTAAAGTATACATTGAGAACCAAAGTAATGTGTCATCAAGGCAAAGCAAAACAATAAATAATAAAATGCCTGATTTTTAAATGTTCAAACCTGTATGTCCCCATAGCAGGTCACATTAAAAGAAATTACTCCAACAGTAAATGACAAATCCATTCCTTTTGCAAAAACATTTTAATCCCTAATATTTACAACCTAGTTTGAGCACTTTTATTTCCAAAAGTAAATGGCTTTACTTCTGCAAAATGTCACACCCTGGAATAGAACATACAGAAGTTCCTTAAATTACAAGCTTCAAGGTGCTGATTTGATTGATTGATTGATTGAAACTTTTATTAGTAGATTGCACAGTACAGTGCATATTCCATACAATTGACCACTAAATGTTAACACCCGAATAAGTTTTTCAACTTGATTAAGCTGTTTGCAACTGTCTCACAGTAACATTTTTCAAAGCAAAAAAAAACCAAGAACACCACCAGCTAGCTTGTATTACCAATAGTGGTTTAACAGAACACATTTCTTTGACAATTGGTTATATTTTTAACAATTCCAAAGTGTATGTAATAAAAAAAGATTTACCGCCCCGAAACAAATGTTTGGGTATAACGGCTGTCACTCACCCGGTCTCATCAACACGGCATGTTCTGATTTGTTTCTACATTTAAAACACTTCCTTGTGTTCTACATAACATGTAATGGTGGTTGTTTGGTTCAAATGTTGCATAAATTAAGTTTTACAGGACATTTTCAAGTCGCTTTCTGACAGTCTCTTCAGAATCCACCATTTTTTGGGCGGTCTAATTTACATGCCTCTACTTCGACTGTGTTTTCTCCCCGTCAGACAAGTTGCAGTTTTTAGCGCTTCCATATCAAGTCTACTGACAGATATAAGTTAGAACTGTAAGCTACTTTGTATTAGAAATGGCAACAGCGAAGGAGGTATGTGCATGTAGTCTCCCCCACAACAAGAGGATACAGAAAAAGAAATAACTTAATGACTACAACGTCGGACATCTAAGCTCTTCGGGTAAAACTTTACTATATATAGAGATATCAGCTGATGTTACTAATGGGAATAACGTCACAATTGGGGCAAACTCAAAACGACTCGTTTGGAGGAAGTATAAACGAAGATTATTTTATAAATATCTACGCCATGCCTAACAGGTCGCCTTTAAGTTAGGCACTCTTCAGTTGGGATATTACCTGTACTGCATAACATAAAAAGTAGCTTTCTCTCTGTATGCTATATGCTGTGTATGCTATATGTAGCACTAGCGTCTACCAGATGCCTTTTATATGTATTTTAATTTTTTGAATTATTATGAATTACTCAGGGGTTGAGCTGGACTCATGATTCTCTTTTCTGTCTACAAGTTGTCCTCCAAATAAATGTGAACAATTCTATGCTTCCAACGTTGTAAAATAAAAATAAAAAAGTCAGCTTGACAAAGGTGTGCTCGCATGAGTATGGAGTGAAATAACTGTAGAGCTCTGACCTCAACCACTGGGATGAACTATAGGCCGATAAGATGATCTCAGGAATGCTCTAATGCATGGGTGTCAAGGGGTTGTAGGGGGGGTGTATTTTGTAGTGGCCCGGAAGAGTTAATGCTGCAAAGGGTTCTGGGTATTTGTTCTGTTGTGTTTATGTTGTGTTACGGTGCGGATGTTCTCCCGAAATGTGTTTGTGTCATTCTTGTTTGGTGTGGATTCACAGTGTGGCGTATATTTCTAACAGTGTTGAAGTTGTTTATACGGCCACCCTCAGAGTAACCTGTATGGCTGTTGATCAAGTATGCGTTGCATTCACGTGTGTGTGCATACAGAAGCCGCACATATCTTGTGACTGGGCCGGCACGTTGTTAGAATGGATGAAAAGCGGACGTGACGACAGCTCGTAGAGGACGTTATAGGCAATGCCTTTAAGGCACGCCCCCAAGACTGTGGTCCGGGTGGACTACGAGATATAATGACTAATGAACACCTTCGTTCGATAATGAAGGTTGCCTCAGCTCAAAGCCTGAGCCCCGACATTAATGAACTAGCATCCAAGAAAAGATGCCAGGTATCTGGCTTGGGCACATCAGATTAGATCAGTGTGTTGCAAACCGAGCAGTTTAAAGTCCTGAATGGTTGTTTTATTCATTGTTATTTATTTATTTATTTATTAGCCTGTGGAAAAAGTTAATGTTGATATTTACCTCAGAAGGCTGCAAATAGAAAAGAGGCATTCAATTTTTTTTTTATAGTATTTCATATGCCATTGATATTTTTTTATTATTGTTATTATTATTTGAAACTCGATTTTGCATGTCACTATAAAGTTATATAAGCCTTGCTTGTTCAATATTCAATGCAAAACTTGTTTGGGTCCCTATTAAAAGGTTAATTTGTTCAACCTTGGCCCGCGGCTTTGCTCAGTTTAAAATTTTGTCCCGCTCTGTATTTGAGTTTGACACCCCTGCTCTAATGGGTGAATGGACAATAAAGATGATTTATGTACAGCCAGATTTTCATTTTATTAAAGAGGGAGATAATCGTTTCAAACATCATCAGTCAGATTGCCGTTCTTCCTCTTGCTAAAAATAATATTATTGTCTTGAATGTGATTATATAACACAAAAGCTAGAATGCATAAAAAAAAAATCAATCCGTCGTCATGTCTTCCATAATGATTGTGACCTCAAGTCAAATAGGTAAAATTCAAAAAAGTGCAGTTCCCATTTAAGCTGCATTTAGAAACTGATGGAAAAATAAGAGTCATTAAATATGTGTATGCTTTATTATCCGATTAGTCGACTAATCTTTAAGATAATCCTTGACTAATCGATTATCAAAATAATCGTTAGTTGCAGCCCGAGTGTAAAGTACTTGGATTGGCAGGATCATTACGTAACAATTAACTTTAAAAAAAAAAAGTGGTTGACTGTTTCTGTTTGTTTTGTGTACCAGTACTTGGTTTCATGCTCGACTTTAAATTCCCATATGTAACAAAACCTAAGAAACATGTCTGTGTTACAGTGGTCAGTTTAAGAGTGTTGCATGACATTCGATTATTTTTAGTAATGTGTCTCACTTCCTCTTCATCGAGGGAACTTGCTGACTTGAGGTCAGATCTGCAATAAATACATACAGGGTGCCGGGAAGGAGCACATTAGACAAGTAATTAAGCCGTGACCCAGGCCAAGTCGGACACAATTAGACTTGTGACAGTAACTTTATACTTGTGACTAAAGTTAGAAGTACACAGTTGGACCCACACCCCCCATAACTACCATAACAGTACTACAGCAATACCACAGATTAAATAAATAAAGGCCATTTCACAGAGGTTATTAAACGACAAAATAATGCTAATGGGGGAAAAAGAAAGAACAAATGGCTCTTTTTTCCTGAGAGGTTCCAGCTGTGTCTGTGGCCACAAAATAGAAAGACTAGAGAAACGAAGCACAAGAGGGGAGGGATTTTCGATGACTGACATCTCTCTTCTTGGCTCTCAAGTTCAACCGTTTCTAAACAGCATTAGTCAAGCAGCATATATGCCAATTATTTGATAATTGATCATCTATTGTGCAATCTATTGATAATCAATATAAGAGCTATGTCCACAGTTCAGCACACAAAGTTGGTCGTTTCTTGTACTTTCGTGAAGTAATTTACAAAAGATAAACATGGTAGGCTATAGGCTACTGGGAGCTAGAACAGGGGTGGGCAATTAATTTTTACCGGGGGCCGCATGAGCAACCCGAGCACTGCTGGAGGGCCACACCGACAATATTTCAATTAAATTTTGCTTAAATTATTTTTGATATACCGTAAGATAAATAATAATAATAATAACATTTTCATTTAACCTAACTTATCTTTATACAAAAGCAGATGGCTTTTGATAGTTTTATTTTTAACACTTTCTTACACAACACTTCCTGATGTATAATGCAATGCAAAAATGTCAATTTCTGTCACTTTATCCTGCATCCTCTTTGTTGTGAACGTAGCACGCCTGTAAGGTGATTGGCGAAGACGGAGGAAGCGTTGCTGTTGCGGAAATGAGGAGTGAGGATAGATGTGCGTGTGGAAAGAACGAGATAAGTTGAGCTGTGTTAGTATAGGTTGCTCAATAAAAGTTTAAAAAGAGCGTCAGACATGGTGTGCACTTCTTCTGGACGCTACAATTGGTGTCAGAAGTGGGATGAAATGCCTCCCCGTTCGCCTTGCCATCAAACCTGGGAGTCTTCATTGAGGGCGAAATTCCCCAATGCCAAGCAGCTTACGCTGCACCTGTAGACGCTGCCTCTCTTCTCCCTCCCTCTCTCTCTCTCTCTCTCTCTCTTTGCGGCGAGCTCCTCACGTGGCACGTACCTCCCGATGACGTAGCAGGCTGATCACACAAGCAGCGCAATATGATCACACAAATAGCGCAGTATGCGCAAAGTTTTACTTCTGCCACCAATTGTAGTGTCCAGAAGAAGTGCACACCAAGTCTGACGCTCTTTTTAAACTTTTATTGAGCAACCTATACTAACACAGCTCAACTTATCTCGTTCCTTCCACACGCACATCTATCCTCACTCCTCATTTCCGCAACTCAAGAAGACAACATCAACTTCAGCAGGTCGTTACACTATATTCTTTAAACACAGCAACATGTGTACCACAAATTAAGCACACGGCTTTACCTTTACTTGGCAGTCCATGTCTTGTTGGAAACACGGCATTCGTCATCAACTTTTCTCTTTTTAGCGTCTCTGGTGTAAACCGGGCATTACTTGTCGCTGTGCACCTTCACTCACAGGTTACACCCGGATATACGCCCATAAATAACACTTTTCAAAATAAAAGCAGCACAGTAGTATTGCACGCACGACATAGAAGTTTTTTAAACTTTATTTTGTAATTTGTGATTGCAGCTGTTTACATTCGCTCACAATCGCGCACGAGCATACATCCACACGGCAGTAATACAAATAACGCTTTTCAAAACAAAAGCAGCACCGTTGTATTGCACACTCGAGATAAATACTTTTTAAAATGTATTTTGTAATTTATGATTGGCCTCACGCGGGCCGGACAGGGACGTACAAAGGGCCAGATGTGGCCCGCGGGCCGCCGAATGCCCAGGTCTGAGCTAGAAGCTACACAACAGATAAGCACACTATAGAAGACAAGTTTGACATTGAAAAGTAAGTGTCCTTTGGCTTATTTGAACAATATTGCCTTCTAAAACACAACATGTGATAAATTAAACAAGTTTCAAATAATTATAGTTGCATATTACTTACATATACAAAGTCTCAAAGGCAGAAGTTTATTAGAAAGTACCCAGGAACAAACGTGTCCGCATCATTCGACTTACTGCATCATGAGTTTAATTCAATTAATTATTGTGACCACTAGGTGTCAGTGTCACCAAAACACAAATTAACATTTAACTTCATAAGCATAAATCTGTCATAAGGTTTTTTCCCGTACATACCATTGTTCTCAGTTTAATTTTACTAAATCATGCATTTTGTAACATTACACAGAACAAAATAATTAAAGTAGGTTGTATGATTTGTGCTAATATCGTATTGGATTATTATCAGTATATCGGTCAATACTCAAGGCTCCAATATCGGTATCGTATCGGAAGTGAAAAGGTTTACGCATTTGGGTATAAGCTTGTACGCAGTGTTGGATGCCTCTGAACGCTGTTTTTTTGCAGTTTTTCTTTATGCGGTCGGCCAGCCTCTTCTCGCTCTGCTTCAGCCTGTGACACTGTCGTTTCATGCCGTCCCGTCTGCTCCAATGTCTATAGATTGAATACGTCCATGTTTGTCGATCACAACATTTTATACAAGACTGTTTTGTCAACATGAATCAGTAAGTACAACATTGGATTAGCCGCTAAACTCCCACGAAAAAGACAGCACAATTGCGACATTACTATGTGGTTTGAGGAAACAAAAGAGAAGGTAGGATAAAGTAGTATTTAAATTTAATTATGTTATGTGCACATTAACACCAACATGCAGTGTCATAAAGGCTTGTGAATAATTCGTTTTTGCTGAATCAATATACAGTTTATGAAGTTTATGTTCGACCATGTAAAATAGTGTAGACGTTTGTCTTCAAGATGTATATTTAACAGTGTAATTTTTTTTTTAATTAATTAGGATACTTTTGGAGGGGTTCGGTGTGGTTTAATTTGCAATCTGGAAACGCCTCCACAAACGAACATTTTGCAGTCAGACTCAAAAACCAATCAATCAATCAATCAAAGTTGACTTATATAGCCCTAAATCACAGGTGTCTCAAAGGGCTGCACAAGCCACAACGACATCCTCGGCTCAGATCCCACATCAGGGCAAGAAAAAACTCAACCCAATGGGATGACAATGAGAGCCAGCAATCTGAGGGTTACTGGTTCAATCCTCACCTTCTACCATCCTAGTCACGTCCCTTGTGTCCTTGAGCAAGACCCTTCACCCTTGCTCCTGATGGGCCTGGTTAGCGCCGTGCATGGCAGCTCCCGCCATCAGTGTGTGAATGTGTGAATGTGTGTGTGTGTGTGTGTGTGTGAATGGGTGAATGTGGAAATAGTGTCAAAGCGCTTTGAGTTCCTTAAAAAGGTAAAAAAGCGCTATATAAGTACAACCCATTTACCAACCTTGGAGGGTACCGCAGATGTGGGGACTCCCCCCCTGGGCGACCGGTGCAATGGACGTCGAGTGGATCTAGCATAATATTGTGAGAGTCCAGTCCATAGTGGATCTAACATAATAGTGTGAGAGTCCAGTCCATAGTGGGGCCAGCAGGAGATCATCTTGAGTGGAGACAAGTCAGCAGCGCAGCGACGTCTCCAACTGATGCACAGATGAGTGGTCCACCCTGGGTAGTGACTTTGGACAGCTAGCACCTTATCTGTGGTCACCGAATCTGTGCCCGAGTAATAAATATGACCATGGAGCAAAATGTACGCACAACTTACACCAAAGCATATTCATACATACGGTGCATCCAGAAAGTATTAACATCGCTTCACTTTTTCCATATGTTGTTATGGAATAAAGAAATTGTTGTCCTCAAAATTCTACATACAATACCTCATAATGACAATGTGAAGAGGTTTTTGCAAATGTATAAAGATGAAAAAACCTCAAAAAATCACATGCACATACAGTAAGTATTCACAGTGTTTGCTCAATACTTTGTTGATGCATCTTTGGCAGCAATTACAGCCTCAAATTGTTTTGAATACAGTGCCACAAGCTGGCACACCTATCTTTAGGCAGTTTCACCCATTTCATTTCTCCCACTCCTCTTAACAGCACCTTTCAAGCTCCATCAGGTTGGATGGGAAGCATTGGTCTTCATCCAGGATGTCTCTGTATATTGCTGCACTCATCTTAGTCTAGTCATGGAGGTGACCAAGAACCCAATGGTCACTCTGTCAGAGCTACAGCATTCCTCTGTGGACAGAGGAAAACTTTCCCAAGCCAATTCTTGGTAAAAAAAAAAATTGCCAAAATGCACCTATGCACCTGAAAGACTCTCAGTCTATGAGAAACAAAATTCTCTGGTCTGGTCTGGTGAATGCCAGGCGTCATGTTTGGAGGAAACCAGGCACCTCATCACCAGGCAAATAGCATCTCTACAGTGATGCATGGTGGTGGCAGCATCATGCTGTGGGGATGTTTTTCAGCGTCAGGAACTGGGAGACTAGTCAGGATAGAGTGAAAGATGAATGCAGCAATGTACAGAGACATCCTTGATGAAAACCAATGATTCCCATCCAATCTGATGGAGCTTGAGAGATGCTGCAAAGAGGAATGGGCCAAAAATGCCCAAAGATAGTTGTACCAAGCTTGTGGCATCATATTTAAAAAGACTTGAGGCTGTAATTATTGCCAAAGGTGCATCAATAAAGTATTAGGCAAAGACTGTGAATACTTACGTACAATTAGATTTTAAAATGTATAAAACCTTTTTCACATTGTCTGGTATTGGTATTGTCTGTCGAATTTTGAGGACAAAATTATATCTATTCCATTTTGGAATAAGGCTGTAATATAACAAAATGTAGAAAAAGTGAAGCGCTGTGAATACTTTACAAGTGTACTTACTCCACAAGAAAGTGTGTTAATAAGAAAAGAGATACAGAAATCCATAAATAAAGGGTGTAAACCAGTGACGTGCTGTCAGGGGAGGCAAGTGAGGCAGTGCCTCACCTTGCCCCCAGGTGGCTTAACCATGAGATGTTAAAAAACGAAGTACCGGTAATAAAATAAAATAAGTTTTAATATTTCTCTTTTGGTCAATGCTTTTTTGTGATTTTGGTGTGGTTCCCGTATATTTTTAATGATCGTGGTCAAAATCTGGGAAATTCCATGTTTCCTGATAAAAAAACGCAGCAGAGTTGGGGGAGGAGATATTGCCCCAAGTGGAGGAGTTCAAGTACACTTTGAAAAGTATACCTGCACTTGTCACTTTCAAAAAACAAACAAAATTATGGCTAGTTGAGCAACAATCGTGTTCCCATGTTTAGTTTTTACTAATTTTTAATAATTGGTTTTTATCTAGTCTGCACTTTGTCTGTATTATTATTATTATTATTGGCTTTTATCTAGTTTGCACTTTTTCTGTATTATTACTATTATCATTATTATCAACTCATTCTATTTTTTATTTTCCTATTTTAATGATGTTGGATCTGTGTTGTTGTTGTTGTTGGCTACAAACACTGTGATGCATGCATCGGATAACTGTTTCAGATGTCTATGTTTTTGTATCTGTCCCTATTTCAAATAAACCTCTATAATAATACCTCTGAGTCTTGTTCACGAGTGAGGGAAGAATGGATCGTGAGATCGACAGAAGGATCGATCTACGTTCCCATCCTCACCTACAGTCATGAGCTTTGGGTTATGACCGAAAGGACAAGATCACGGGTAGAAGCGGCCGAAATGAGTTTCCTCCATCGGGTGGCGGGGCTCTCCCTTAGAGATAGGATGAGAAGCACTGCCTCAAAGTAAAGCCACTGCTCCTCCACATCGAGAGGAGCCAGATGAGGTGGTTCGGGCATCTGGTCAGGATGCCACCCAAACGCATTCCTAGGGAGTTGCTTAGGGCACGTCCGACCGGCAGGAGGCCACGGGGAAGACCCAGGACACGTTGGGAAGACTATGTCTCCCGGCTGGCCTGGGAACGCCTCTGGATCCCCCGGGAGGAGCTGGACGAAGTGGCTGGGGAGAGGGAAGTCTGGGCTTCTCTCCTTAGGCAGCTGCCCCCGCGATCCAACTTCGGATAAGCGGAAGAAAATGGATGGATGGATGGATGCTTGGAATGAAATTAAATTAAATTCATGTGTGCCAATATGGAGGATTATATACTGTATCCAAGATTAAATACTTATCTAAACTGGACTTTAAGACAAAATGAATGTGATCATCATACTTGCCAAACTTGATACCTCCGAATTCGGGAGATGGGGGGGCAGGGGTTTCAATTTCAAGTATTTTATATATATATATATATATATATATATATATATATATATATATATATATATATATATATATATATATATATATATATATATATATACTCATGAATGAGTATATCCGTTCGGCCACCGTGTTTAATGGAGAAGTCTGATCTACAAAATTTGCAGGCAGCATACCCCTTCCCCTTCGAGCTGTCCTGGATGAACTGAAATTATTTTTTCCAATCATTTTGGAACTTGCAAGCGTACTTCTTCTTACTCGTCGTCGCCATGTCTCTTCTTCGTTCTTCTGCTTCGTCTCTGTTATGTTTTTGGACATTACTACTTGCCGTAGTTTTGAAGCAATGCATGATGGGAATCCGGATGTTGTGTGTCAGTGTATTAACGTGCCGGATGGAATAAACACACGCTGAGAAATAGCTCCGTGCCTGCCTACTTTATGGGTTATAGATAGATATGTCCGATATTATCGGCCGATAAATGCTTTAAAATGAAATATCGGAAATTATCGGTATCGTTTTTTTTATTATCGGTATCGTATTTTTATATTTTTTCATTTTTTATTAAATCAACATAAAAACACAAGATACACTTACAATTAGTGCACCAACCCAAAAAACCTCCCTCCCCCATTTACACTCATTCACACAAAAGGGTTGTTTCTTTCTGTTATTAATATTCTGGTTCCTATATTATATATCAATATATATCAATACAGTCTGCAAGGGATACAGTCCGTAAGCACACATGATTGAGCGTGCTGCTGGTCCACTAATAGTACTAACCTTTAACAATTAATTTTACTAATTTTCATTAATTACTAGTTTCTATGTAACTGTTTTTATATTGTTTTACTTTCTTTTTAATTCAAGAAAATGTTTTTAATTTATTTATCTTATTTTTTTTTTTTTTTTTTAAAAAGGACCTTATCTTCACCATACCTGGTTGTCCAAATTAGGCATAAAAATGTGTTAATTCCAAGACTGTATATATCGGTTGATATCGGTATCGGTTGATATCGGTATCTGTAATTAAGAGTTGGACAATATCGGATATCGCTAAAAAGCCATTATCGGACATCCATAGTTATAGATAAAACTATGGATAACGGAGACATATATAATAGTCTCATTTTCAGGTGAGAGAGGATGCTAAAAGCAGTGCCTTTAAGGCACGCCCCCAATATTGTTGTCCGGGTGGAAATCCGGAGAAATTCGGGAGAATGGTTGCCCCGGGAGATTTTCGGGGGGGGCACTGAAATTCGGGAGTCTCCCGGGAAAATCGGGAGGGTTGGCAAGTATGTGATCATCCATCCATCCATCTTCTTCCGCTTATCCGAGGTCGAGTCGCGGGGGCAGCAGCCTAAGCAGGGGAGCCCAGACTTCCCTCTCCCCAGCCACTTCGTCCAGCTCCTCCCGGGGGATTCCGAGGCGTTCCCATGCCAGCCGGGAGAGATAGTCTTCCCAACGTGTCCCTGGTCTTCCCCGTGGCCTTCTACCGGTCGGACGTGCCTGAAACACCTCCCTAGGGAGGCGTTCGGGTGGCATCCTGACCAGATGCCCGAACCACCTCATCTGGCTCCTCTCGATGTGGAGGAGCAGCGGCTTTACTTTGATCTCCCCCTGGATGATAGAGCTTCTCACCCTATCTCTAAGGGAGAGCCCCGCCACCCGGCGGAGGAAACTCATTTCGGCCGCTTGTACCCGTGATCTTGTCCTTTCGGTCATGAGCTTTGGGTCATGGGTCAGTGTTGGGACTAACGCGTTACAACTGTAACGCCGTTAGTTTCGGCGGTAACTAGTAATCTAACGCGTTATTTTTTATTTTATAGTAACTCAGTTACCGTTACTACATGATGCGTTACTGCGTTATTTTACATTACTTTTAATGTAGTATAAAGTGTGTTAGTGTCGTAGTTCTGATTCTTCTTGTGTCACAAACCGGAGAAGAGAGACGTGCGCTCTGTGTGTGTGTCTGAGTGTGGGGAGTAAAGAGAGAGGGGAGGGGGGCGTGTCTGATCATAGCGGAGCTGCAGTCGAGTTTGTTGGAGATATTTTCACTACTATTCTTTTGTCGAGCACAAAGAAAATAACATTTTAGTTAAATGTAAATTGTGCTTTGGATCAAAGATCCCATCTACTGCCCAAAACAGCAATTCAAATCTGCTGAGTGCTGCAACAAGCTACATAAGCAACATGCTTCGACATAGCTAGTAAAGAGAGACAGAGACTCCGAAGCCACTTTCCCTCCACCACTTAAGGATTAACTCTCCCTCTGTTCATCATTCAGCACTGAAGGTACACACTCTGTCAATCAATGTTCCCTCTAATTGTTCATGTGTGAGCAAACGCAAAAAGTCTGTGAGCATTGAGTGGAGCCCATGTGAGCAACATCAGACGTGCACACTGTGGCTACACCAGCAGCACACCTGTCCCAAACCTGACTAAATAACAACTTACATCTCCATCCATCCATCCATTTTATACCGCTTGTCCCTTTCGGGGTCGCTGGAGCCTATCTCAGCTGCATTCTGGCGGAAGGCGGTGTACACCCTGGACAAGTCCCCACCTCATCGCAGGGCCAACACAGATAGACATACAACATTCTCTTATTATTATAATCAAATGACAGCAGTCATTTACTTTTCTAACATAAGTGTTTAGCCCCACTTATAATGACAATAACAACAAATATTGTTTTTCATGAACTGTGTACCGTACTTGTATTGTTTGTCTGGGTGGAGGTCCTGCTTTGGAAATAATTTGTACCCCTTTCAGATATTGCATTTAGTTCCCATTAAAACATTCACATGTTGCACAATGAGATGTAAGCAGGGGATCATGTGTACATTCCTGCAACTTCCTGTTTGTAAAAAATATATTTTTATGAGTATTTATTTAATATACTAATAGCATTTCATGATTATTATTTATAAATTAAGATTCCTAATAAATGACACTAGAATAAGCACACATTTGATTGGTAAATCATAGTGTAAGGACCTTGAATGACACTTTATGTGTGGTGTTGGAGTTGTCCGACTTTTTGTGTGGCTGTAAACGCATCACTGGCTAAGTGCCATATGTGCATGTGTTGGCGCAAGTGAGAAAGAGCGAGCGGCTGCTGTTGATCTAACAAAGTTGCTTTTGGTCTGGTTTGTACTGCAGAAAATGACCACTTTTGCTAGATATCTTTTTTTTTACTAATGTTTTGGTGATGTGTTTTTGGCCGACAATAAAGAGTTTTGCTCAGTAAAGTGATGGATGGAATTCATGTCCTCAAAGCGTCTCGACAGACATTACAATATTTGAACAATGATGACAAAAACTGTTTTCTCTGTCGTGTCCGTGTCGTGTTGAAAATTGTTATGCGCTTATTTTTTTATTTGATTTTGTGCGTGGCATACATTTGCCGTGCGCAGAGGACGATTGAGCAGTGCGCAATTGCACAGGCGCGCACCTTAGAGGGAACGTTGCTGTCAATTCTCTTATATACTCTTCCATCCTAGACTTCTAGAGTGTTTGACTATCACATCACTCTAAATGTATAGACTATAAAGTTCACAAACATAAAGAGGGATCCCAGTGGGCCAGGCCAATCTTTCCTTATCTCTAAACTAAAACTGGGGAAATGTGTAGAGTGTTCTGAGCTTCAGACATGATTTTGTGTCAGAATTCTTTGAGGAAAAAATGCCTGGTTAGGCTTTGTGTATGTAAAAATAAAGTTAAAGTACTTATTTGGTTTACAGCTATGTTGTTATTATGCTGTTTGTTACTTATGTATGTTACGTTGCAGCTATTTAAAATAGTTTTGTCAATTTGTTCTGGCCAGAAAAAAATTGGCCTTTGTAACATATCTTTGTCTTTGTGTGTTGTATGTAGACCACATTGCTTAGCAGAGTTCAGTGATGCAAATGCATGTCAAGTTGATCAACACATTGTATTATTCTGCAGTGCAATAACAGTACTGAAATGAAGGCTAAAGGGCATTAATGGGAGCTTTAAAAAAAAAAAGAAGAAAAAAATAAGTAACTAAATAGTTACTTTTCAAAGTAACGCATTACTTTTTGGTGTAAGTAACTGAGTTAGTAACTGAGTTACTTTTTAAATGAAGTAACTAGTAACTATAAATAGTTACTGGTTTTCAGTAACCAACCCAACACTGCTCATGACCATAGGTGAGGATGGGAACGTAAATCGACCGGTAAATTGAGAGCTTTGCCTTCCGGCTCAGCTCCTTCTTCACCACAACGGATCGATACAGCGTCCGCATTACTGAAGACGCCGCACCGATCCGCCTGTCGATCTCACGATCCACTCTTCCCTCACTCGTGAACAAGACTCCGAGGTACTTGAACTCCTCCACTTGGGGCAGGGTCTCCTCCCCAACCCGGAGATGGCACTCCACCCTTTTCCGGGCGAGAACCATGGACTCGGACTTGGAGGTGCTGATTCCCATCCCAGTCGCTTCACACTCGGCTGTGAACCGATTCAGTACATCATACAAAGTAAATTTTCATGGAGGATAGCAATTAATGCTTCAGATACAAATACTGAAAGGTAAGATACACTTACAATACTTGATTTATTTTGTTAAAAGCAAATAGGACCAAAAAGTATTTAATAACAACTTTATCAAATACTTTTTGGACCCATTTATCATTATGATAACGTTTAATGAAAGCCAATAACTCCCTTCTTTTTCCTGTTACTCTAATGTGCAACCTAGAGCTGCACATATGAATTTAAGTTAAAAAAAATAAGAAAGTATCTATGCCTCACCTGGTGTATAGTTCACCGCACGTCACTGGTGTAAACCCCCTACTTATTATTGTATCATTGAAGGGTCTTTGAAGCACATTCCTGCCAGTGTGCAGTGCAGACTTCAGTCCACAGGGGAAAGGGAAAATGAGAGGTTTAGCAACAGGAAAACCGCTATGAGAACATTCCAGGCAGAGCTGAGTTGAGGCTGAGCGGGACAATGAGGGGTGGGACAAAACTATACACTTTGTAAAAAAAAATGTAATCTTGCCTTTTGATCACGGTCAAAGACATCAACAAAAGCCTCGCTTTTCATAGACGTTGCTTGAGAACTCCACTCGGGTCGGAAGAAGTCTGGCTCCGGGGTCGTTATTATCATCGTAGATCTTGACCGCGATGACATCAACTATCGCTGCTCCTTCGAGTAGTTTTCACCTTTTTCACAACACCAGCTTCTAGTGGACAACTTTTTGACAGATACGCCGTGGAAGGATGTGAGCTCTGTTTGGCTCTCCACTTCAGCCTTTTCTTGAAGAAAAAGAAGTTAAAGCACGTTGGTGTTTTAAACAGGCACCGGAGAGACTTGAAGTGGACATGGGAGACGTGCTGTGTTCACACGCATCACGTTAAAAGGAGTGCTGATAACAGGTAAATGTTAACTGTTAACGGCTGATTAATGGGTTTCCGAGGCGTAAAGCCATGAATCACATGTGTTTGCAGCTAACGAGCAGGTGTCAACAACCTGAGATGGAGATTACCATTTTACTAATTAACAAAGTGTACACAGTGGCTCACATTTAAGGAGTGGCGCTAACAATTATGCACATATTCCACATACTTATTGCAAATATCATTAACGTAACATCAACATTGTCCAACAAAAAAGTAATGGTGCAGTCATAATATATGTCAGAACTACTCCAGTGTACATGTGAGTATTGTGCAATTTTACTTACATAGTCACATGTAAACAAAAACGAAGTGACATTCCACCAGTTCTGTTTAGTTATACTATTGCTCACTATATGATTGTTTTACATAGCTTACATTTCTGTAGCTCTTGTAAAACAGGATTGTATAAAACATCAAAAACTGTAGTGTAAATTTCAACCATCAGATCAGACATTATGTCATTGCAAGTTTTATAAGAGACAAGTAATTTGCTTGAAAGTATGCATTGCAATAGCCTATATATATATATATATATATATATATATATATATATATATATATATATATATATATATATATATATATATATATATACACAATACATACATGGGTCAAATGCAGAGAATAATTTCGCCACACCTAGTGTGTGTGTGACTATCATTGGTACTTTAACTTTTGTAATATATATATATATATATATATATATATATATATATATATATATATATATATATATATATATATATATATATATATATGTATATGTATATATATATATATATATATATATATATATATATATATATTTATGTATGTATATAAATATGTGTGTGTATATATATATGTATATATATATATATATATATATATATATATATATATATATATATATATATATATATATATATATATATATATATATATATATATATATATATATATATATATCCATCCATCCATTTTCTACCGCTTGTCCCTTTTGGGGTCGCGGGGGGTCGCTGGAGCCTATCTCAGCTGCATTCGGGCGGTAGGCAGGATACACCCTGGACAAGTCGCCACCTCATCGCAGTATAGATATATGTATATACAGTATGTATATATATATATGTGTGTGTGTATATATATATATATATATATATATATATATATGTTAGGTCGGGGAAAAAACACAGAGGCTATATCATCCGTACAAGCCTGTTTCCCTACACGCAGGGAAACCTGCAAAACAGACTTGTTGGGATGATATAGCCTCTGTGTTTTTTCCCGACCTATCGTATATTCCGCTCTACCCCGGTATTGAGCACTGTATAACGGATAAACCACAGAAACCTCGACTGTATATATATATATATATATATATATATATATATATATATATATATATATATATATATATATATATATATATATATGTGTGTGTGTACAGGGCCACCTTAATGTACGGGCTTACCTGGGCAGCAGAAGTTCAGGGGGCCCCCAATTTTGTTGGCGGAATGCAAGGATTGGTGTTCATAGCTGTCAATACAGTCGTGTATTATCTCTCTACGCTGCGTTTTTTCCTACTGTCACCGTTGTAAGAAGCGAGCGTGCTGACTACCAAGCTAAAAGCACAAGCAAACTTGCGGGTCGCCAGCACTTTTCTTAAAGCTGTCTGGCCTCTATTTTACTTGCATAGATGGAAGTTCACAGACCCGTGAACAAACTTATTTTAAAAATGGAGGGGTTGTTGAGGTGTAGGGGGCCCCAAGGCCCCTCCCACTTAGGTTAAGGCGGCTCTGTATATATATATATATATATATATATATATATATATATATATATATATATATATATATATATATATATACATACAGTATATATATATATATATATATATATATATATATTTGTGGTTGTTAATAGGTACATTTCCGTGAAGTAGGAATCAATTTGAATTTGTCATAGAGCTGTTAACTTGAAAATGTGGTTGTAGTTTGAGGTGGTGTAAGGTAGGGCCGCAACGATTGATTATTTTGATTAGGAAAAAAGCTTTGATATTTGTTCTGTTGCTTTGATAACTTTAATTATGGGAACATAGTTTCTGCACAGCTGATATAATAGAGCGCACATGATAGCGGTTGTGTGTGGATGTTGCAAACAGCGCTGAGTTTTTTAAATTGTTATTATGAATGCAACTGTGTTAAAAGTGCAATTTAAATGTGTAATGTACATTTAATAGAAAAACAGAATTAAGGTTTTTTATTGTTGAAAAATGTTGTTTATGTCAACAATTTTCCCCAAAATACGCATTGAGGCAATAAAGTGTGTTTTATTCGATTACTTGATTAATCAAACAAACTAATCACCAGATTACTAAAATGATCGATAGATGCAGCCCTAGTGTAAGACTTCACAGCATCATACAGACGGATGTTTTGACACTCTCGCCAAGCTAAATAAGTCTATCACAATATTAGAAATACCCCTCACTCAGTTTGAAGCAGCTGCAACCACAAAAGGAGCACATTCCTAGGATAAAATCCAACCAACAGTATCCACATCAGACAAGTACAATAAAGTTGAGATTGTCCCTTTCTTTCCACAAAGCATTCATGCATGTGAGAGCACACAGACAGTAACTGAGCCGTGAAGCCTGCCAAGCCTTGCTTTGTCTGCCAGATGAAGACACAGCTTTTTTGGTGTGGCTGTAACTTGCAGACAGTCCCAACCACTGGATTACTACTGACTTAAAGGTTGTACGCAAAATAAACACTCAGCACAAACGCAGATCACTATAAGAATGGTGAAAAAAGTTTATCGATCACTAAATTATGTGGTTGTTTTATTGAAAAGTTTTTTATGTTACTTTTAAACAGGGATATTCAACTAAACCTTTTGGGGTGTCCGGACTTCTCTCTTCATTATTAGTCATATTTTGTATATTCTGGAGCAATGTTTTTCAACCTTTTTTGAGCCAAGGCACATTTTTTTCTCTGAAAAAATCCGAAGGCACACCACCAGCAGAAATCATTAAAAAAAAGGAAACTCGATATTGACAATAAACAGTCGTTGGTTATGAATTTAAACCATAACCAACCATGCATCACTATACTTGTCTCAAAGTACTGTCACGACCTGTCACATCACGCTGTGACTTATTTGGAGTTTTTTGGTGTTTTCCCGTGTGTAGTGTTATAGTTCTTGTGTTGCGCTCCTATTTTGGTGTCTTTTCCTGTTTTGTTGGTATTTTCCTGTTGCTGTTTCATGTCTTCCTTTGAGCGCTGTTCCCCGCACCTGCTTTGTTTTAGCAATCAAGACTATTTCAGTTGTTGCTATCCTTCTTTGTGTGGACAATGTTGATTGTCATGTCATGTACGGGTGTACTTTGTGGACGCCATCTCTGCTCCACACGCTGTAAGTCTTTGCTGTCGTCCAGCATTCTGTTTTTGTTTACTTCGTAGCCAGTTTAGTTTTGGTTTCATTCTGCAAAGCCTTCCCTAAGCTTCGATGCATTTTTTTAGGGGCACTCACCTTTTGTTTTTTTTTGGTTCAAGCATTAGATACCTTTTTACCTGCACGCTGCCTCCCGCTGTCATCTTCATATTGTGATCATGACAAACCATGTTCCCGACATCCACAAAGCAATTAGCTACCTGCTGCCACCTACTGATATGGAAGAGAATAACGTGGTTACTCTGCCGAGCTCTAGACAGCACCGACACTCAACAACAACACATTATTTCCATCCATCCATTTTCTACCGCTTAGTCCCTTTGGGGTCGCGGGGGGCGCTGGAGCCTATCTCAGCTACAATCGGGCGGAAGGCAGGGTACACCCTGGACAAGTCGCCACCTCATCGCAGGGCCAACACAGAGAGACAGACAACATTCACACTCACATTCACACACTAGGGCCAATTTAGTGTTGCCAATCAACCTATCCCCAGGTGCATGTCTTTGGAGGTTGGAGGAAGCCGGAGTACCCGGAGGGAACCCACGCAGTCACGGGGAGAACATGCAAACTCCACACATTATTTGCGGATTATAATTACTGGTTTGCAAAAAATATTTTTAACCCAAATAAGTGAAATTACATAATCTCCCACGGCACACCAGACTGTATCTCAGTGGTTGAAAAACACTGTTCTGGAGTACCAGCGTCCTCCATTAGAGACATTTGATTTTGGTATATTGTCTCAGAGTTACAGGAGCGCTCTATTGTTTTTAACGACCTTCTCCAAAAATGTGAGTCTCTCCCACATTTTTTTAAACTAAACTTGTAGGGCACCGGTTAAGTAGCCCAAATGATGAAAAAGAGAGGATCCAAGATGGAACCTTGAAAAACACCACATGTATAACTGAAGAAGTTGACTAGCAACTGCATCTGAAGTAAACAAGCTACACCAACACCTTAGTTAAATCCCATTATGAAAAAAAAATGTATCTGCCAAAAGGGGGAGGACTTAAAGGAGAGCCTTGAGGAACGAGTCAGCTATGTGAATCACACTTTTGAGCCCCAGTGTTCTGTGTTTGCTAGCAAGGTTAAATGTTAATGCAAGGATCTGCCAATGTGCTTTCAGTGGTACAAGTTCCGTGAGCATTCTAGTGTTTTTAGGAATTTGCTGCAAAAATGTTTGTCTCCCAAGTTTTAAAATGAACGCGGGGGCCGGTACGGTGTCATTCCCATGGTGGATTTTGGCCCCAGGTTGCCACTTGAATATCCCTGCTTTACAAAGATGAGGCCCAGTCCAGGGGCTCTGCAGAGGCTGTTGTGCTGATACATGCCCCCACCATCCAGTCTAACCACGCAGTCATCCAGATGGAATGAGAGATCTGCCTCCCTGAGTTTAAGCTGTCGATGGGAGGAAGAGATGACAATGGTTCTTTTACCCCTGGGTCACAGGGATGTAGTGTTGAACCGAACAGAGACAAACAGTTGAGGGCTTCCAGAGGAAGTGTGCTGGAGTCTAATGTCAGTTCGGCTTACGATGGGAGGACATGATTAGGGCTCTCTGCTATGTAAGGACCCGCAAACGATAAAATGATAACCAGATAAATGAAACCCATCTGAGAATCTCATGTGAGGAATAAAGTGGGTGGAGTTGTGTTTATGCTAGAGTTTGCCAGCACTGACTTGTAGGCTGCACAATGCAGGAAGTGATTTCTGATGTTTGGTATAATTGGCTTGTGGTTTCAGAGTACAGTGCTGAAGGCCGGATTTGGAGGCGGGGGAAGTCTAAAGATAGTTTGTTTGGTATTCATCAGATTTTTGTGTAAGGTGGAAATGGTATCTAGCAGGGATTTTACAATTGATTGTACCCAAACATGGAGTGTAGTATGCATGAGGATTACCACTTGCTTGTCTGGCATGTGCACAAGAAAAAAATGTGATGACTTCCTGTAGTTTGTACGTTATGGAAATATATAATTAATGTAAGCGTAAAAAAGCCATACATTTTTTTGCACTGATGTGTGTATACTCCACTGCCACTCATTACGAAAAGATGTACTGTATGATAACATGATATGCAGGAAGTTATGCACATACCAACTTTAAGTTGAGAAATACACCTAAGGAAACTAAACCTGTGCCATAATATAGTTACATTATGCTCTTTTACATGTGCATTGTCGTGGTTTATTTGATTTGTCTCTTTTATTATATAATGCATAAATGAAAACAGAAAACAGTAGTACCTTACCTTAGGACATTAATTGGTTATTGTATGTCAAGTCAATGTTCCCAATAGAAATTAATACAATTAATTATTTTTGTGCTTGGCCCCCCAAAGAAATAGCACAGTGTAACCATTTTCCATGCTTTTTAATAAGAAAAAATAACTTTTGAAAATATTGTATGATAAACAATACAATTGAATGTACAACAAACAACTGTTTTATGAAGTAATGCAATAAAATGTATAGCATTTACCTTGGAAAATATGCTTACATGGTTTCTCCTTCGAGCTGCTTCTCCGTTAAACACACCATCAGCAGCTTGTCCATATTTTCATGGAAAAATACGTATCCGCCATTTATATATTTGAACTTTATTTTACTTCATTTATTTTACCTAGCTAGCGTTATCGACTCTTTCTGCTTCCGTACGGTGCAGACTAGCAAGTGCTACACTCAAACTGCTTTGCCAAGTCTGCTACATGCTCTATAATGTTTTTGATTATTTATTTTATTAACCGTATCTACTTGGCATCCATTGCACCGGTAATCCAGGGGGTCCCCACATCTGCGGTCCCTTCCAAGGTTTGTCATTGTTTTCATAGGGTTTAGTTTTTTCTTGTCCAGATGTGGGATCTGAGCCGATGATGTCTTGTGGTTTGTGCAGCCCTTTGAGACATTTGTCTCAAAGGGCTTTATAAGTAAACTTTGATTGATTGATTGATTTCTTTATTTCAATGGATATCAACTGCTTCTTAGTCTCAGCAGTCTCCTTTCCAATCACTTTTTTTCTTCAAGTGGTCGGAAAAACAAAGTTATGTCGATCTCTAGCTATAAGCTAATGCTGGCGAGTAACACCGGATGTTTTGGTCCAATAGTATGGGTTTCACTACGCCAACTAATGGTGGTGATGCTTGAAACTCACATTTTTGCTTGCAACTTAAAGCATAACAATTAGTCGAAAGACAGCTTTTAATTCCAAACACTCTTATGTTAGGGCACTTGCAAGTTGAGGCACCACTGTATATATTAAGCAATAACTTATTATTGCTGACAAATGAATACAATGTAATGTTTGGTATTGTTGAAATAGGCATCCTGGATATGCTTCTGGTGGTAAGATGAGAAATTCATTGTTGTATCATATGTAATTGTATTTATTTTTGCTGTTGTCATTTGAAACGTTTTCAATTACAGATCTTCTCTTTTAACAATCCCTTTTGATGTAGCATTGTTGTCTAATGTAGATGACTTTATCCCATCAGACTACTACTTTATGTGTTGTGCCTTTGCCGCACTTAGATGTCTGTTCTTCCAGTTTACTTCTCTGCTTCAGCAATGCTGTTTTGTATTTTTGTTGGTAAATTTAATGATGATAGGGGAAGTGTTTTAATTTCCTCAATACAGTGGAATGCATGTACTGTATCAAGGTTGTTGACATTTTCATCCACCTCCTTTCATTGCAGTAAGTTGGTCACCTGTTGTTCTGTTGAGGCAACATCCATTTCATCTGCTCCTATCATCTTCTCAACTGCCCTAGAATAAGTCACAGCCACAAGCTCATCATTCATACACATGTTTTCCTTGGTAATTGTCCAAATAAAAATCTTGGAAAATGCTTTTTAGAAGTAAATATCTGCAGGAAAATTGCGTTTATTAAAATAAGTTAAGAAAGCACTAATATGGCAATACATACTGTACGTTGGTACATCTAACTTGATATTAGCGATTGGCCTTCATTATACCAATTTGCCCAGTCGATAAAATGTATTATGTACCAGCCTGTGAAGCTTTTATGTTGTGTTAGTACTATCTAGCATCAAAATTAACATATACTGTATGTTTCTACATATTTAAATTCTTAGACTTAAATGATTGTTCGTACTCTAGGCCCATTTTTATTTTGTAGTGATTTTTTATCAGTCAAATCTACTTTATATGTTAACATATTCTCAATGTTATTGTAATTTTTAGTTACAGTGTGTAGATATTGCACAGTCCAAATAAATAAGGATTCAAAGAACATTATTGTTATACCAGCACACATGAGACACAAGCGATGGTACAAAATTGTGTACCCATACTCCCAGATTTTGCCCATTAATACCACAAGAATGATAGCATGTACATAATAATTTCCCCCAGGGATCAATAAAGTACTTTCTATTCTATTCTATTCTATAATTGAAATATAAATTTAGAATATAATATAAATAGAGTAGTTTTTAAAAGTGACATAGGTTAATAGAAATAGATCATAAATAGAATGGAATAGATGAAAATAAAATAGATTCTGATCATGTAGTCCAAATAGAATGTAAAAACGATGGCAGCAATTCAGCACAGTTAGGACATGTACAAATACTATTCCTTCCACCGATCACCAGTGCAAATAGCTGTTTCCAACTGTCTGGCACTACACTATGGTCCATGCGTACTGTTAAAAGAAAACAGAAAAGGTCCAACAAAAAGTTTAGTCTGCTTTGAAATCATATAAAACACAGACACAAGCAAAACACCACCACAATCACACAGCACTATTCCATGGAGTACTAATGAATACAGAGGTTGTTGCCATTGAAGTTTACATTACATTATAGTTTGGCTAGACTGACAGAACAAGTGACAAAAGACTTAAGGAAGATAAATGATAAATGGGTTATACTTGTATAGCGCTTTTCTACCTTCAAGGTACTCAAAGCGCTTTGACAGTATTTCCACATTCACCCATTCACACACACTGATGGCGGGAGCTGCCATGCAAGGCGCTAACCAGCAGCCATCTGGAGCAAGGGTGAAGTGTCTTGCCCAAGGACACAACGGACGTGACTAGGATGGTAGAAGGTGGGGATTGAACCCCAGTAACCAGTAACCCTCCGATTGCTGGCCCTGCCACTCTACCAACTTCGCCACGCCGCCCCTTGATGATGCGTAAAATATATTTATAAAATGCATTAAATGGGTCTTTTTTTTTTTTAACTTTCAAAACACTTCCATGTGGTCTAAATAATATGTAATGGTGGTCCTTTGATCAAAATTTAGCATAGACTACGTTTTACAGTTCATCTTCAATCCACTTTCTGACCGTCTCTTCAGGATGCGCAGTTTTGTAGGCGTTTGTTTTTACATGCCTTCACTTCGAATGCGGCCTATCCCCGTCAGCCATGTTGTTTTTTATCGAGTCTACTGACAGATGTACAGTAAGTTAGAATTATACGCTACTTTGCATTAGAAATGGCAACAGCTGCAGATGCATGTGCATGTACGAGACCCACAACAAGAAAAAGGAGTTTATTGATTACATCGTCGGACTACAATGGCAGACTGGCACAAAGCTCTTTGGGTAAAACTTTACCAATATGGAGATATCTACATACATGATACATGGACAACAAGCTGAATGGGTCAAAACACGCTGAGGCACACTACAAAAAGGGACAGAGCCGCCTCTACTTCCTCAGGAGGCTAGGATCCTTCAACGTCTGTACAAAAATGATGTTCTACAAGTCGGTGGTGGCGGGCGCCTTCTTGTACGCCGTGGCCTGCTGGGGCAGCGGGCTGAGAGCGAGGGACGCAAACAGATTGGACAAGCTGGTAAAGAAGGCCAATAACGTGGTGGGAGTGGAGTTAGACTCTCTGGCGGTGGTGTCAGAGAGGAGAAGTCTAGCAAAACTCCTAGCCATTATGGACAACACCTCCCGCCCACTACACTTGGACCTGGCGGAGAGAATGAGCACGTTCAGTGGAAGGCTCAGACTCCCAAAATGCAACACGGAACGACACAGGAGGTCCTTCATACCAACAGCCATCAGACTGTATAATGCATATGTTCCTTCTTGACTGCACTTAAATGTAGAATATATGTATAATATATTTATATTATTCATATTATATATTATATATATAATATATTGTATATATTATATTATTTATTATTATTATTGTCTATTGTGAGCGAACTGTGGTGCTGAATTTCCCCCAGAGATCAATAAAGTACTTTCTATTCTATTGTATTCTATTGTATCTGCCCACGTCACAAATGGAACAAATTCCGAACGGCTCATGTGGAGAAAGTTTGAAGGAAGGCAAAATTGTTTTATAAATACCACGTAACTTATGCAGATTCCAAATACACAAAAACCAATAGGTAAGAAAAGTTGGTTTTGTGTAATAGAGCCCCGTTAAATCAATCAAATTAAATTAAAATACTAAATGTCTATGGATGTTCTTCTTCATCTAGGACAGGTCATTGAATTCTCAGGGCAATCACACACCTGGATTGTTCGGTTTGTGTCAGAAGACGTTCGCCTCTCCGCCAAGCAGGCTTCATCGGTTCATGCTCATAGATTTAGATTGGTCAGATCTGGTCAGATACATATTCACCAAATCTTTAAGAAAAACAATTGATCAAGGTATTAACAAAATTGAGTTTTAACTGTACACTACCGTTCAAAAGTTTGGGGTCACCCAAAGAATTTTGTGGAATAGCCTTAATTTCTAAAAACAAGAATAGACTGTCGAGTTTCAGATGAAAGTTCTCTTTTTCTGGCCATTTTGAGCGTTTAATTGACCCCACAAATGTGATGCTCCAGAAACTCAATCTGCTCAAAGGAAGGTCAGTTTTGTCGCTTCTGTAACGAGCTAAACTGTTTTCAGATGTGTGAACATGATTGCACAAGGGTTTTCTAATCATCAATTAGCCTTCTGAGCCAATGAGCAAACACATTGTACCATTAGAACACTGGAGTGATAGTTTCTGGAAATGGGCCTCTATACACCTATGTGGATATTGCACCAAAAACCAGACATTTGCAGCTAGAATAGTCATTTACCACATTAGCAATGTATAAAGTGTATTTCTTTAAAGTTAAGACTAGTTTAAAGTTATCTTCATTGAAAAGTACAGTGCTTTTCCTTCAAAAATAAGGACATTTCAATGTGACCCCAAACTTTTGAACGGTAGTGTATGTATTTTTACCTTGTTGGTCAACAAAAGCAGTATTACTACAGCTGCATTAAAGTAACTATGAAGGGACCACTCGAGCAAGACCAGACATTTCTTTAGCACTTTTTTTTAGATTATAGTATACATCAACACATTCTATTAAAGCTCTTTGGTTTCCATACTTGTAACCTCCCCCCTCCCCTACCAGACTACAGCATGCTTTTGCACTGTATGAGAGCTCTGCTGCTTGCGTGACCCCTGACTGCGCAGTCATGAACAATGAGCAGCCAGAGTCTCGCCGGCCAGCCGGGTGGGGTCACTCAATGGCAGGAAGCATTGCCATCAATATTTACTCTACAAGCAGGGCAGCTGAGGAGTCGACAAGCTTGGAGCCTGGGTAGCACACGCAGTCTCAGCACACTTATGCAAACACTCTGGAGTGCTATTCTAGCCTCCCCACTCCGAACCCCCCTTTTTCCATCCATAGCAATTAGAACATAGGCAGACCGGCTGGGCCCACCGACTCGTTGTTTTTTTACAGAATAGCTCCCTCACCAGACTTTTTGTTGTTGTTCTTGTTGTTAATATATACCATGCAACTGTTGAAATGTTAAAAAATGATTGCTTTCTATTGCTAATAGTACTAAATTATTCTGTGTGTGTTCCACAGAGATGGCAGGCTCTGCTTGCTTAACAGCGGTACTCGTTGGACTGTTGCTGTTGGTCTCTGCTTGCCACGCAGGTGAGTGAATGATAAGCTATGCGAACTGTATCAACATTTTGCCAAAGGCCTTCCATCTCATTAGGCCTTTTTCCACCAAAAGTTCTGATTCCTTGAACCTCTACGTCAGGGGTCCCCAAACTTTTTGACTCGGGGGCCGCATTGGGTTAAAACAATTTGGCCGGGGGTCGGCCTGTATATATATATATATATATATATATATATATATATATATATATATATATATATATATATATATATATATATATATATATATATATACATAAATACATACATACATATATATATATATATATATATATATATATATATATATATATATATATATATATATATATATATATATATATATATATTTGATATACCTCTATATATTAGATATATATATATATACACTACCGTTCAAAAGTTTGGGGTCACATTGAAATGTCCTTATTTTTGAAGGAAAAGCACTGTACTTTTCAATGAAGATAACTTTAAACTAGTCTTAACTTTAAAGAAATACACTCTATACATTGCTAATGTGGTAAATGTCTATTCTAGCTGCAAATGTCTGGTTTTTGGTGCAATATCTACATAGGTGTATAGAGGCCCATTTCCAGCAACTATCACTCCAGAAGGCTCAGAAGGCTAATCGATGATTAGAAAACCCTTGTGCAATCATGTTCACACAACTGAAAACAGTTTAGCTCGTTACAGAAGCTACAAAACTGACCTTCCTTTGAGCAGATTGAGTTTCTGGAGCATCACATTTGTGGGGTCAATTAAACGCTCAAAATGGCCAGAAAAAGAGAACTTTCATCTGAAACTCGACAGTCTATTCTTGTTTTTAGAAATGAAGGCTATTCCACAAAATTCTTTGGGTGACCCCAAACTTTTGAACGGTAGTGTATATGTATTTGATATATATATATATATATATATATATATATATATATATATATATATATATATATATATATATATATATATATATATATATATATATATATATATATTAGATATATATATATATATATTAGATATATATAGCGCACTTTTCGCACGCGCGATGATGTCACGTTATCGATGAGAAAATGCATTTTTAGACAATATGATTTGCCTGAGCGGCTAGGAGACACCGTGAGTAGCAAGCGGTACAAAGTGGATAAGAAAAGACAGAATTTTTTAAATTTTTTTAATTTTTTTTTTTTTTAAATGCTTGGGACTTCCCGCAGGCCTGATTTTGGACGGGCCCGCGGGCCGTAGTTTGGGGACCGCTGCTCTACGTCCTTGAACTTTAGATCCCTGTATAAGTGTGTGGTTTGTGTTTCCACCACATTTCACATTTCAGGGTAGTTTATACAAATCAGGCTGATGACGTATGGAGGAGTGGTTTAGTATATTTCTACATTGATACCATGTAAATAAAGAGTCAATATTAGGTCAGAGTTATTTCACTAAGAAGTAAGTAAATAAAATACAAAGCAATAATACACAAAACAATATGATTTAAAAAATAAAGTGTACCGAATTGTTCATAATAAGTCAGGATTTGGTCTGCAATGTACAACAACCAGAAAGTCGTTGTCTCAGTAAATTCATGAAGGGCAGGCGATTACTTTTTGTCAATTTCAGATGTAAATAACAACATATAAAGAATAAATGTCAGTTTTCATCTTACGCCGACAACATGAACTCATTCGCTTTATTGTTAGCTTTTTAGCATTAGCATTCTGTTCACTCGGGTTGCGGTTAAAAACTACACAAATGGAGTGTCACTGACTACTTTTACAACATGTAATAAAGTAAATAGTTACTAATTGATGTTATTTACCTTTGTTCCACTCGTGTACTGCCTCCTTTATTTCACATTGATCCAACAAAGTCTCAGAGTAGTAAGCAGCTGAGGTCGTTGCTTTGAATCCGGCTTCATACTCCACCGTAAATACGTTGAAAAGAGTTTGTCCACTTCTCGTAGTTTCTGGTATCTAAAATAAGTTTATAAAAATAATAAACAATAATAAACTGCATATAGTTTAAAGACTGTGACTGAGTAAAAACACTGCAAGATAGTTTCACTGATCAGCGTTCTTCAGCACAAAGATGCCCAACCAAAGTTTCCTGCAAATCGAAAGTTCCTTTTGTTCTTCTTTCTCTCAGTTGTCAAGTATGTTGTAATAGAAATACACAAGAAACAAGAAATAAACAAGTCGCCTAGTATTCTGTAAATGGTGGTGCTGTGTTCGAAAAAGAAGCTTTAGGAACGCCCAAAAACTGTGTTCAACCAGTCAGCGTTTGACAGCACACCTGTCCCCCGAAAAGGTAATGGGAAACTTCCAAAAGTCACACCTGGCTGGCTGGAACTCTGAAAGGTTCCTGAAGAACTAAATCTACCCGGCTAGTATTTGGTGGAAACACAAGGGGAACAATAATGATAATGATAGAGACAGACAATCAGTCACACCAAAGGCAATATCTTAGTCTCCATTGAACCTTCAACCTACCATACCTGTTTTTGAACTGTGGGAGGAAATAGAGTACCCAGAGATAAAGGAGAGAAGAGAGAAGGCCATCAAACTCCATACACAGAGAACCAAGCTCACACAGATTCTAATCCACAACACTCTAGATGTGAGGCGCTATCCACAAACGCTTCATAGTGCTCATATTGTATACCAGGGGTCACCAACGCGGTGCCCGCGGGCACCAGGTAGCCCGTAAGGACCAGATGAGTAGCCCGCTGGCCTGTTCTAAAAATAGCTCAAATAGCAGCACTTACCAGTGAGCTGCCTCTATTTTTTAAATTGTATTTATTTACTAGCAAGCTGGTCTCGCTTTGCCCGACATTTTTAATTCTAAGAGAGACAAAACTCAAATAGAATTTGAAAATCCAAGAAAATATTTTAAAGACTTGGTCTTCACTTGTTTAAATAAATTCTTTTTTTTTTTTACTTTGCTTCTTATAACTTTCAGAAAGACAAATTTAGAGAAACCTTAAAAATGATTTTAGGATTTTTAAACACATATACCTTTTTACCTTTTAAATTCCTTCCTCTTCTTTCCTGACAATTTAAATCAATGTTCAAGTAAATGTATTTTTTTTAATTGTAAAGAATAATAAATAAATTGTAATTTAATTCTTCATTTTAGCTTCTGTTTTTTCGACGAAGAATATTTGTGAAATATTTCTTCAAACTTATTATGATTAAAATTCAAAAAAATTATTCTGGCAAATCTAGAAAATCTGTAGAATCAAATTTAAATCTTATTTCAAAGTCTTTTGAATTTCTTTTAAAATTTTTGTTCTGGAAAATCTAGAAGAAATAATGATTTGTCTTTGTTAGAAATATAGCTTGGTCCAATTTGTTATATATTCTAACAAAGTGCAGATTGGATTTTAACCTATTTAAAACATGTCATCAAAATTCTAAAATTAATCTTAATCAGGAAAAATTACTAATGATGTTCCATAAATTATTTTTTGAAGTTTTTGTCTTCTTTTTTTTGGTTGAATTTAGAATTGTAAAGATTCGAAATTGAAGATAAACTATGTTTCAAAATGTAATTGTCATTTTTTTCGTGTTTTCTCCTCTTTTAAACCGTTCAATTAAGTGTAAATATCATTAATTATTAATAATAACATAGAGTTAAAGGTAAATTGAGCAAATTGGCTATTTCTGGCAATTTATTTAAGTGTGTATCAAACTGGTAGCCCTTCGCATTAATCAGTACCCAAGAAGTAGCTCTTGGTTTCAAAAAGGTTGGTGACCCCTGTTGTATACCATTCCTCTGCCTCCTAGTGGGCAAAAAGTGCAAATAATGTCCCTTTTTTGTACCATGTTGATGTTGTAATTGTAAATTGTCCTCTTTTAGTGCAAATTCAAGCAAACCATTGTGTAAAGAGTTAAGAAAAGGCTGTTGGAGCACTCTTCTTGAGAAAATATTAATAAGTATACAAGGGATAACAGCGCGGCCATTTACAGCACATGTTCATCCTTTGCAGAGTCAGAGGGAGATGGTAAGCGGCTGTGTACGTGCGAGAATGACAAAGGCACTTGTGTGAACGACACATGCCGAGGGGACGTCTGCTTCTACATGTGGGTGCACGGCCACGAGGAGAAAGGCTGCTTCTCGAGTCATAACTACAGAGAGCAGTGCCTCACTTCCTTTGAACGCTTCCACGTCTACTGTTGCAGAGAGGACCTATGCAACGCCTATGCCACGCCACCTCCAAACATAGGTCAGTACTCAAAACCTCGTTGTGTTTGTCATAGACCCACTCCAATTCAATGCTTCAATGGAAGTAAACTATTGCAATGTTTTGTACCATACTTTACAATGACAAACACAAGGTAGACGAGTGATTCTCACACTGTCGTACCAGGTACACAGGCTCCATCTAGTGATACATCAAATAATCACTTAATTAAGTATTGAAACACAGTGTAACTGTTCAAACTAAGTGTAATGTTACAGTGGCCAAAATAATAAATATACTTGATAAATAAAACCTCTGCCTTGTTTTTAGTGAATATTTAGGCCTACTATGCTACTGTATTTTAATGTTGGTCATTATGGAGGTACTTGGAGAGCCAAGTGTTTTCTGAGGTGGTACTTGGTAGAAAACAAGTTTGAGAACCACTAAGGTAGACTATAAATGTTGCAAATTTCATGTCATATTTGTGGCTCCAGATGGAGAGACGACGACGATGTCCCCACAGCAGCCTCGTCCAGAGCTGTGGATCACTGTGGCTCTGCTACTCTTGTTCATGGTGGCCAGTTTATGCGGCCTGCTGATATTCCTGCACTTCCGACGTGCACATTCCCGCCTCAAAAATGTTGATGACCATGATGTCACCATGCTCAAGGTCCCCAATGGAGATGACCCTACATATGGTGTAAGAAATTTCAGGTTAAGGGTGGTACAATAATGACATATGGCAGTTTTGACTTATCATGTATTCTTGTCCAGGGTATATTTGATGAGTTTTGTACATCAGGCAGTGGAACCGGGCTGCCCTATCTGGTCCAAAGGACTATGGCCCGGCAGATCTCTCTTGTGGAATGTGTTGGTCAGTCTTCATTATCACCACCGCTGGCTACCTTATGTCATTGTACTTTACATTTCTTTTACTATATGCACTACCCAGGTAAAGGCAGGTATGGAGAGGTGTGGAGGGGAACTTGGATGGGCGAGAGTGTAGCTGTCAAAATCTTCTCCTCAAGGGACGAGCAATCATGGTTCAGAGAGACGGAGATTTACAATACTGTGCAGCTCAGGCACGACAACATATTGGGTACTGCTCGAGATTTCAACCTAACAGATGCGGAGCGTCAGGCAAAAAGCAAACTCTAAAAGACAGCTGTCTTGTATTCTCGCTTTAGGCTTCATAGCGTCTGATATGACATCCAAGAATTCCAGCACCCAGCTGTGGCTCGTCACGCACTTTCACGAGCTGGGTTCGCTCTATGACTTCCTGCAGTACAGCAGTTTGGAGCCCGAGAGCTGCCTGAGGATGTGTCTGTCTATGGCCTGTGGCTTGGTCCACCTCCATACCGAGATCGTCAGCTCCCAGGGCAAACCGGCCATCGCCCACAGAGATTTGAAAAGCAGAAATATCCTGGTGAAGAGGAATGGGCAGTGCTGCATCGCTGACCTTGGTAAGAGTGCAATAGGCTTATTTTCAAAAATTCAACAAAATGTTTCCAGAACTCTAAGGACCGGGGAGCCAGACTTCTCTCTTCACTATTATTCTTATGTTGTATATACCGGAGCCAGCGTCCTCTACAGTAGAGTGATTTTGGTCTGTTTATATTGTCAGAGTTACTCTGCTGTTTTTAAGGACTTTCTACAAAACAGCTAGTCAAAAGTCATCTCTCAGGCACTGGTGTTTTTAAAAATCTTCTGCAAAAATGTGAGTCTCTTACAAATTGTTTGCGAGCCAACTGTTAAATAGCCCAAATGATGAAAAATAGAGGACCTAAGATTAGACTTTGTGGAAAACTAATAGTATAAATAAAGAAGATAAACAAATACTTACTGCATCCGAAGTAAACAAGCGACAGTCACACCTTACTTAGATTAATCACATTACGAAAAAAATGTGAAACTGCCAAAAAGGAGAGAACTTAAAAGAGTGCGATGAGGAATGCCTCAGTTATGTAAATCACAAGTTTAAACCCCAGTTTCTATGTTTTCTAGCAGAGTTAACATGTAAATGCAAGGGCCTTCCAATGTGTTTACAGTGGTCCAAGTTCCTCTGTACAATAGGAGCACACTAGTGTTTTAGGGATTTGCTGCAAAAATGTTTGTCTCCCAAGTTTTGAACTGAAATCGGGGGCTGGTATGGTTTCATTCCCAGGCCAGTGCCTATTGCAGGGCAATAGAGGCACCTAAAGTCCATTACAATGTGTTAGCTTTTATAATTTGCTGCTTTATCTTTACTCCTACAGGTCTGGCTGTGATTCACTCTCAGTCCAATGACTATCTGGATGTGGGCCACAACCCTCGAGTTGGGACTAAACGCTACATGGCGCCGGAGGTGCTGGATGAGAGCATACGTATGGATGTCTTTGAGTCCTACAAGCAAACAGACATCTGGGCCCTGGGCTTGGTCTTCTGGGAAATTTCACGCAGAACAATTGTCAACGGTAAACAAATGAGCGGGTATTGTAGTGTATGTTGTGTGCCAGTCAAACAATTCTGAATTCTACCAAAAATGTTAATGTACAAAAATGCAATGCCTGAAATACCATCATGCTGATGCAAAGCCTATGAAACATCTTATTGGAAAATTTAAACAACACATTTATACAAAATTTGATTTAAAAAAAGCGATAAATAAATGATAAATGGGTTATACTCGTATAGCGCTTTTCTACCTTCAAGGTACTCAAAGCGCTTTGACAGTATTTCCACATTCACCCATTCACACACACATTCACACACTGATGGCGGGAGCTGCCATGCAAGGCGCTAACCAGCAGCCATCAGGAGCAAGGGTGAAGTGTCTTGCCCAAGGACACAACGGACGTGACTAGGATGGTAGAAGGTGGGGATTGAACCCCAGTAACCAGCAACACTCCGATTGCTGGCACGGCCACTCTACCAACTTCGCCACGCCGATACATTGTTGCTGTCTGATGAAAACTCTGTACTACTGTACAGAGTTCCTCAATTTACGAGTTTAATTCTGTGGCAAAGCTCTTAACTCAAAACACTTTTATCTCAAATCAACGTCTTACATTTACAAGAAATGTAATCAATTTAAAGTGTGGGCCCCCAAAACAGCACCATTTGAAGTACTACAAACAACTAAAGTAGTCTTATAAAGTAATGTAATATTAATGTACAGCATTTACCTTTGAGAGTGGACTTCTACGGTATCTTAGTCAAACAGAGCAGCTTTTCCGGATTTTCATGGATAAATGTCCGCCGTTTAGATACTATTTTGCCATTCTTGGGTGGCCACCAATAAGGTGCAGACTAGCAGTAGTACGCTTGAATTGCTTTGCCAAGTTGGCAACACGGTTGGTCATGGTTTTGATTATTTATTTTTTAATTCAATGATTATCATCCACTTCTTCTTCTCTGCACTGTCCCTTACACTCACGGTAAGACCAGATGTTTTGGGCAGATCTTACAGGGTTCCTTGTGACATTTGCTGTGCCAACTAATGACAAGGACGCTTGTAACTCAAATCTTTGTTTGCAACTTAAACAACAATTAGCCGACAGACAGCTCTTATCTCAAAACACTCTTAAGTTGGGGCACTCTTTTCTTACTAGCCTATAGGTAATAAAAAAGTGGAGGATTCATATGAAATAAAATCCCATCTCTAATCAAATAATATAAATGCAATCCTGCCAGTGTAAACAATAGAGGTAAATAAAAATAATATATCTTATTTGTTTTAATATTATTTAACATGTAAAGTGAATGAAAATGCAGAATAAATATCATTGAGTGAGTGAATATATATATATATATATATATATATATATATATATATATATATATATATATATATATATATATATATATATATATATATATATACTGTATATACTGTATGTATATATATATATATATATATATATATACTGTATATACTGTATGTAGGGGATTTGCAAATCATTGTATTCCGTTTATATTTACATCTAACACAATTTCCCAACTCGTATGGAAACGGGGTTTGTATATATATGTACATATATATACATATATGTATATATATATATATATATATATATGTATATATATATATATATATATATATATATATATATATATATATGTATATATATATATATATATATATATATATATATATATATATATATATATATATATATATATATATATATATATATATATATATATATATATATATATATATATAAAAATAATTCTATGCAGGCACTTTCTGTTTGACCAATTTGCTTTTCATAAATGTCATGCACTAAAATCGGAGATATTATTTTTTAAATGAAAAAATTAATCTGAGATTATTGTTTATTTGTAAGTAAATCTAATTGTATATACAACTAATATATCATTTATCCATCCATCCATTTTCTACCGCTTGTCCTTTTTGGGGTGGCGGGGGGTGCTGGAGCCTATCTCAGCTGCAATAGGGCGGAAGGCGGGGTACACCCTGGACAAGTCGCCACCTCATCACAGGGCCAACACAGATAGACAGACAACATTCACACTCACATTCACACACTAGGACCAATTTAGTGTTACCAATCAACCTATCCCCAGGTGCGTCTTTATATTCACAATAATTAAATACCAAAAAAATCTTATTTCAATTTTTTTGAATGAATTTTGATTTTATTTATGACTAAATTCCCATGGTAACTGGCGCTAAATTTACTTACCTCTCTTTCTGAAACAGAAAACCCTGAATTTCTCTCATCTCTGGGTTTACATACTCAAGGGTTTTCACTTTTCCCGTTTTCTGGAATACCGCCCAGTATAGTAATTGTCAAAGCATTAAACGCACAAATACAACAGATGGGCAAAGGACAGATTTATGTTTCTGGTTGAGAACACCGCGGTTGGATTAAGATAAGGTTGCTGCCCTGTCGGCTTAGTGTGATATGGCTAAATAGAATAATTAGTCATTTTGAATTTTCTTTTTAAATTGATAGTGAATTGTGTGAAAACACAGCTCCAAACTCAAAGGTCATCCAATAAGTTGTTGTTTTTTTAATTAATAGAGCCTAACTTCTTCTTACATTGTATGTCCCTTCCAAATGCTAATTTTTTCCTAATCGTTTTTTACAATATGCTATGATGACACGCAAATATTTTCCACTACTTATTCTAAATACGGAAAAAAAATTGACCCGCCATATTGACGACTTACGAGACTGGAAAGTCCCTTTTCTTATTTAGACTATCTAAAAAATGAAAACAATGCAGTGTGTGTGTACTGTATGTGATGTGTTTTCTCAGACATGTCTGTCTGGCTGCTATGTGTACATTTGAGGCAGTAAGTCTCAAGTCTCTCAGCACTCGGCTGTTTTCTTTGTGTCTGTCTCTACTATCCTCTCTCATGATTAGCACTACCGTAATTATAAACAGTCTTATCTGGTGTCAGCACTTGCTTGTACATTCTCCAGACGCCAGTGTGCCAGTATGCAGTTGGATACACACACACACACACACCCGCACACACACACACACACACACACACACACACGCACACACACACTGTACTAGATGCTTGCACACATCTATAAAATTTTTACATTTGCAGTCGCTTTTCCCAGCATAGTCACAAGGACATGGGTATTTATCTAAACGTTTGGGGGGCCAAATTTCCAGAAAGCTAAAGACCGTGGGACTAGACATCTCCCTTCACTATTTGTCTTATTTTGTATATTCGGGAGAATCAACTTCCTCTACAGTGGACATTTGATTTTGCTCTATTTATTTTGTGATTTACAGGAGCGTTCTGCTGTTTCTAAGGACCTTTTGCAAAGAAGCTAAACAAAGATCATCTCTATGACAGTATTCTAGTGTTTTTAACAATCTGCTGCTAAAATGTGAGTCTCTCACTATTTTTTTGAACTGAACTCAGGCTGGCAGTTGAGTTGTCCAAATGATAAAAAAGAGAGGACCTGAAATGAAACCTTGAGGAACATTACTAGTTGAACAAATGACTGCTGACTGCATCTGGTATTAAACAGACTACAGCCCCACCTTTGCGAAAAAAAATACATTACAAAAAAATATATACCGGTAACTGCCAAAAAGGACAAGACTTAAAGGAGTGCTTTAAAGGCCTACTGAAATTATTTTTTTTTATTTAAACGGCGATAGCAGATCCATTCTATGTGTCATACTTGATCATTTCGCGATATTGCCATATTTTTGCTGAAAGGATTTAGTAGAGAACATCGACGATAAAGTTCGCAACTTTTGGTCGCTGATAAAAAAAGCCTTGCCTGTACCGGAATTAGCGTGACGTCGCAGGTTGAAAGGCTCCTCACATTTCCCCATTGTTTACACCAGCAGCGAGAGCGATTCGGACCGAGAAAGCGACGATTACCCCATTAATTTGAGCGAGGATGAAAGATTTGTGGATGAGGAACGTGAGAGTGAAGGACTAGAGTGCAGTGCAGGACGTATCTTTTTTCGCTCTGACCGTAACTTAGGTACAAGGCCTCAATGGATTCCACACTTTTTCCTTTTTCTATTGTGGATCACGGATTTGTATTTTAAACCACCTCGGATACTATATCCTCTTGAAAATGAGAGTCGAGAACGCGAAATGGACATTCACAGTGACTTTTATCTCCACGACAATACATCGGCGAAGCACTTTAGCTACATAGCTAACGTGATAGCATCGGGCTTAACTGCAGATAGAAACAAAAGAAATAAACCCCTGACTGGAAGGATAGACAGAAAATCAACAATACTATTAAACCATGGACCTGTAACTACATGGTTAATGCTTTCCAGCCTGGCGAAGCTTAACAATGCTGTTGCTAATGACGCCATTGAAGCTAACTTAGCTACGGGACCTCACAGAGCTATGCTAAAAACATTAGCTATCCACCTACGCCAGCCAGCCCTCATCTGCTCATCAACACCCGTGCTCACCTGCGTTCCAGCGATCGACGGAGGGACGAAGGACTTCACCCGATCATCGATGCGGTCGGCGGCTAGCGTCGGATAGCGCGTCTGCTATCCAAGTCAAAGTCCTCTTGGTTGTGTTGCTGCAGCCAGCCGCTAATACACCGATCCCACCTACAGCTTTCTTCTTTGCAGTCTTCATTGTTCATTAAACAAATTGCAAAAGATTCACCAACACAGATGTCCAGAATACTGTGGAATTTTGCAATGAAAACAGAGCTTTTTGTATTGGATACAATGGTGTCCGAATACTTCCGTTTCAACCATTGACGTCACGCGCATACGTCATCATACATAGACGTTTTCAACCGGAAGTGTCGCGGGAAATTTAAAATTGCACTTTATAAGTTAACCCGGCCGTATTGGCATGTGTTGCAATGTTAAGATTTCATCATTGATATATAAACTATCAAACTGCGTGGTCGGTAGTAGTGGGTTTCAGTAGGCCTTTAAAGGAACGCCTGAGTTATTTAAATCCCAAGTTTGGACCTCAGTGTTCTATGTTTCCTAGCAAGGTTAACATGTCAATGCAAGGATCTGCCAATGTGTTTACAGTGGTCCAAGTTCCTCTTTATACTACGTGAGCACTCTAGTGTTTTTAGGAATTAGCAGCAAAAATGTTTGTGTACCAAGTTTTGAACTGAACACGAGGCCTGGCCGGTATTTGGCCCCCGAGCCACTAGTTGAATAGCACTGCACCTGTGAGTCTTTAAGCAGCAATATGTAGGAATCTAGCCAGAAATGATATTGCAATCCAGGTCAAAATTCTGTAGTCCCCTACCGCTCTCCCTGACTGAGGTTGCCAGATACACAGCCGAATCCAGCTCGATCGACTGGGCTACTCCAAGGAACTTCAAACTTCCACTGCCTCTTACTAGGAGTTGAGGTGCTGGGACCATGATAGCTGAATAGACAAGCGTTTCATCAATAACTAATCTCTAACCAACACATTTTACACAGAATTAGGCTATTTTCGGGAAGAAGTACGTCATGCCTGCCTACAATATCACAACAAATGGCAATCATATGGTTATTGTCAGTACTATCAGAAAACAAAGACTAAAACGAACTACAACCAACGCTAGCAATGGTTGTACTGGTGAAAATAAGTAGAGCATGCTTATCAGTCTAATGTACGTACAAAACTAAAGAGGAGACATTTTACCAAGGTATGCCTATAGGCTACTTTTTCAAACGTTTCAGATTGCCATATAACTTGGTACATGCAAATGTACACAATATGCAAACACAAATGACGAATTATTTTATCATGTGATTTGGCTGTCTCCATACGTTTCACATTGTCATGACAGCCGTGCTAATGTTGGAACCCATTTCCTCAGCGTATCAGCATATTAAGAACAAAATAGGCACTGACACTACCCATATCCACATAGGTTTTATTTGTGGAAAATATATTTTGCCCTGTCAGTTCAATTACACATCGACATACAGGCTAAGAGCATATATTTCCCCCGTTAGCCTACATGTCGATGTGTATGCTCCCATTGACCGGGCTAGCATGCTAAGCATTCGTTGCACAAACATACTAGCTTTGTTAGACAAGATCATAGACTGTATTGGACAATATATTTTACATACGAAATGTCCATTTAAATTTTTTACAAGTAATAACAAAACGTAAATGCCTTACTTACCTATCAGGGAGGAAATTAGCAGATTTGGCGTCAGATTAAAAAATCTTCTCCTCCTGCAATTGTCTCCATCTTTCAAAGATACAAATCCTTGTTTTGTTCCTGGCTTTGTCATGAATAAGTTGACAATCGTAACGAGGCCTTTTGGATTTACTAAGGTCTGACATGTTTAGTAATTTACCAGTGGCAGTAGCTAAACGAAGATGGCGGTGCGTAACTGGCAAACTGGATGTAACACACTCACACACTTTCTAATTGGTCAAACGGTGGAGGGACAATAACAAGATTTCGGGGCTGTAATTCTAATTTTGAAATGAGCATATCCTGGCTGAACTACAGTTATCAGTTAGAGGTATTTGAAAATAACTTGATTTATTAATGCCTTTTGACATATCAGGGCCATTTAATGATGACTTGACATGAAGTTCTTACATATGGCTCCTTTAATCTTTTCGAGATTTTTTTTTTTTTTTTTTTATCAAATGTGCTTCACAACAAGCCTCCCACTAGCTCAGTATAAAAAAAATGTCAGGCTTGATGTGGAGAGACATTCTTGTTCTCAAAATGTATGATGAGATAAAACATATAGGATGGTGATAATGACTTTTAGAATTCCAGTTAGATGTTTTCCCACAAGGCTTCATGGAATGTGTTGCAATATTTGTTTTAGCTTAAACCTTCCTTTTTTTACTCCCAGGGATTGTGGAAGAGTATCGTCCTCCCTTCTTTGACCTGGTGCCCTCTGATCCCAGCTATGAAGAGATGAAGAAAGTAGTCTGTGTGGACCAGCAGAGACCCAGCTTGCACAACCGGCTTCACTCCCACCCAGTACGGCATCCATGGTCACACGTCTTAGGGTGTCCAAATTATGCATTAAGCAATGTTTTCTCCTTCAATCACGCCGTCTTGCTCCTCATCCCATTATTTTTTTTTCTGGGGCAAATGACCCACGTGCTGCATTTTGGACACCTTTGCTTAATTCGTTCTTGTGTGCAAGTTCTCACTTATTGGTGTAGTAATTGTAGCAACAGGGGTCTTTATGAGCATTTTGTCTGTTTGTGTCCAGATTATGACGTCCATAGTGAAGATCATGAAGGAGTGTTGGTTCCAGAACTCGCCGGCCCGCCTCACAGCACTGCGGGTGAAGAAGACCCTCTCCAAACTTGACCATGACACTGACTTCAGGATCAAAAAACTCAAACAGGACATCTAGCTCACAACGCCAACAATTGGAAGCGGACTAAAAATAAAAATTGCTTGAAGGGATTTATTTTTCCACATTCCTTGTCACAGGTGAATATCAGTACTTTATTAGTTATCGTCTCTAACATTTAGTGCATTTTCACAAAATAATATATTTTTCAGCAGTAGTGTCTAGACTGTTAAGCGCCAAAGACTATTTTACTTTCCCCAGACCAAAATCGCAAAATAAAAGCTGAAAACAGACTCTATGAAGAGAGACCTTCACTATGAATCATAGTTATTATGCTCATTATAACGCAATGTATTTTCTCTGAACACCTTTAGCTTTTGTTTAATTACCGCAGTGTGAATTGGACGCGCACACACATTAAGATATTTAGTTTTGTATATATCCAACACAGTATTTTTCTGTCCCAAAATGTCAATCTATTTCGATTTGTACTTAAATGTAAAAAAAAAAAGGGGGGGGCATCACGGTGGAACAGGGGTTAGTGCATGTGCCTCACAATACGAAGGTCCTGAGTAGTCCTGAGTTCAATCCCGGGCTCCGGATCTTTCTGTGTGGAGTTTGCATGTTCTCCCCGTGACTGTGTGGGTTCCCTCCGGGTACTCGGGCTTCCTCACACCTCCAAAAACATGCACCTGGGGATAGGTTGATTGGCAACACTAAATTGGCCCTAGTGTGTGAATGTGAGTGTGAATGTTGTCTGTCTATCTGTGTTGGCCCTGCGATGAGGTGGCGACTTGTCCAGGGTGTACCCCGCCTTCTGCCCGAATGCAGCTGAGATAGGCTCCAGCGCCCCCGCAACCCCAAAAGGGACAAGCGGTAGAAAATGGATGGATGGATGTACTTAAAAAGGGACATGCAATATTAAATATGTTAAATATACCTGTACTTTTCAAATGCTTGGCATTTGAACGCTGACTTGTACCATTGTACTTTATGCAATACTATTTTTGACCGCCAGAGGCCACCAGACATTAGGGATAAAGAATTTTAAGGCTAACGTTGGCAGATCAGTATTTTACAAACCACTGAAGTGAGACGCCAATAAATCGGGTTAGACCAGGCCGGCATTAATACAAACAAGTCCTAACTAAAATGCCAGACAAATGAAGAAAAAAAAGTCAATGTCTGACTTATGTATGGGGGTTAAGGGATTTGAGTTCTAGAGCACAGCTAAGTTGGCCGGTATTCATTTATTGATGAACATTTAATTAATTATAATTAAGTAATACAATTTATCTTACATTTTTCTTTGAAATACATATTTCCACAGTGATGATTTAAGTGTTTATTTATCTTTTTTATTGTAGTTTTCTTTTCTTTTTCTTTTTTTACTTTATTAGTGTTCACCACACAGACCCACTGGTGTCAACTTTAGAGTCAGGAGATCGAATCTTCATTAGAGCAATTCTGTGTGGAATTTTCATGTTCTCCACGTGCATGGTGATTGTCCAGGTACACTCTGGCTTCCTCCCACATTCCAAACATGTGCATGTTAGGCCACTTGGATAATCTAAATCAGGGGTGTCAAACTCATTTTAGATCTGGGGCCACATGGAGAAAAATGTACTCCCAAGTGCCACTGGTAAAATCACGGCACGATAACTTAAAAATAAAGACAACTCCAGATTGTTTTCTTTGTTTAAAAATAGAACAAGCACATTCTGAAAATGTACAAATCAAAATGTTGTTGGGGTTTTTTTTTACACTTACATGTTGTGGTTAATAGTATTCTATCTTTATTTGTCGTTATTTATACTTTCTGAATAAATTATGTGATAATGTACATCAGTCAACTCATTGGTGTTAATTTTCAATCCATCAAGATAAAAAAAATATCAAAATCAAATTACAGAATGTTATTTATGTAAATTGCTAATTTTCCTCGTCATCATGTGTTTTGTTTTATATATGTAGCATCTACAAAGATACAAAGAATTGCTATTGCGACATTTAGTGGACACATTTAGAACAGCAGTTCTTTTATTCATAAATTTCGCCTCATTTTTATACTTAGCAAAACCTGTTCAGCCCGTGGGCCGTACGTTTGACACCCTTGATCTAAATCATCCATATACGTTGATGATTGTTTGTCTTTTGAGCAGGGGCGTGAGGTCAGGGTAGGCAGGTGAGGCAGCGCCTCGCTTGTCATGATGAAAATAAAAAATATGTATATAATCAACCGTAAAATAAATGTTAATATTTGTCCAGTAAACTGTTTATTTTGTATGATTACAATTGTTTTTTAACATTTATTTAAGTAAAAAAAATCCCTACATTTGCATTCACACTTAACATAAGGCTTCCGTGTGTTTGTTCCGCTTCTTGTTTTTGCGTGTGCTTATGTGGAAAGCAAAAGAGGCGCAGGGCGTGGCTTTATGGCTGGTCTGATTGTCACAATGTCGCCAAATTAATGTTTTGCAGAGACATTTTTACACCACAAATTTGTAGTTTATTAGTCTTGATAATTTGACTGTAAATAGAGAAAAGAGGCACATAATTATTGCTAGTGATGTGCGATACCACGTTTCTTTCCGAACCGATACTGAGTAAAAATTTAAGCTGGCATCGGCGATATCGATACTGTGTGCAAACAACCTAATCTGTCTGCTAAAATTTTAAAAGTTGTGCATTTCAAATAATACCATGTCTCATAACATAAGGAATACAAGACAGGGTTATTTATTCATTGATATTGAGGTAGTGACGTAAATAACCATACAGTCAATCTAACGTAATGAAACAGAAAAAATAACAGGACAAAATTATACAAAGTGTACGAAAATGGTGTTTCAAACCATAAAAAAGGAAATTAATACAATAATAAATGTTATGATCGATTGCCCGGATCATGTTTTGTTCTGTTAGTTTGACTACATCAGTTCTGTTTTCAGCACCCCTGGGGTTGTGTTTTAGTTGCCATGACTGCTGATTAGTTTCACCTGCCTCTGATTAGTGTTCAGGAAGCTCACCTGCTCCTGGGCACTAATCAGAGAGTTACTTATTCCTGTTTTTCGCCACAATCAGTCTGGCCTCCTTGTTTGCGCTACGCAACAGTGACGACGTCTTCTATTTGCTCCCATGCAACCCGTTACGTTAAGTATTTCTACAATCTTTGATTCCTGTTCCTGTGCTAAGCTTCCCCATAGCTCCCACGCTATCGGCACGCTTTTCTGTCTTTTTGTATTTTTGCATGATTTCATGGACAATAAATCAATGTCTCACCTGCACCTTGCCTCGGAGTTCATGCTGCATCTTGGGAAAACGATCCGCACAGTATAATGCGACCCCGTCGTTACAATAAAAGCATTAAAATAAATGTATTTTTAAGAACTTCCATTAGTATAAAAAACTAATTCACGATTCAGTTACATGAACATGTTAATAACACTCAAAGCATGAAACTTTGACACGTTACCTCGTTCACAAGTTTAGTTACTTTTTTTTACAATGTGTTACTGTTAATGATATACAGTACATTATCTCAAATAACTTGAGTATCAATATTTTAATTTGAGAATCGATATTACAGCATAAATATCTGGTATCAGCGGTATGGATATTTCCGTATCAATCCGCACATCACTAATTATGGCCTCTGTAGTACGACCCTGACTCGTACTATTGTGAGCTAGCAGATGCATGTTTCGACCATGTTTTATCAGCGAGGAAACAAGCGTTTGTGTTCTGATTTATTTTGTTTGCTCGTTTGCAGATGCAAGAATGTTGTTTTATTGCTTTACTGAATGAATAATCGATTAGGATTATATGTCCAAGATCAAGTTCTAAACAGCACTTTCAGAGAAAACAGAGGTGATCATACAAAGTATGTTTTCATGGAGGATAACTCATGTACTTTACATACAAATGCAGTAGAACACTGATTTTCAAACTGTGGTGGTCCATCTAGTAGTGGTACGTCAAAGAATCACTTAATTAAATATTCATACACAGTGTTACTGTACAAACTGTGTTTATTGTTACAGTGGCCAAAATTATTAAATATACTTGTTAAATAAAACCTCTGCCTTGCTTTCAATGAGTATTCAGGCCTACTTCTTGAAGAGCCAAGCGTTTTCTGAGGTGGTATATGTGAAACATTTTGATAACCACTCCTGTAGAAGGTAAGAAGGAATCCAAATGTGTCTTTTTAGTTCATCAAAGCAAATAAACTGGAACCAACGGGTATTTGATGAATTACTCCTTTCCTTTGTCATCATCTTAACAAGCGACCTGTATTAACATGCCTTAAACCTCACCGCTTTAGGGATAGGGTTAGAGTTAACCCTAACCAGAGTCAATTAATTGACAATGTGTTTCATAATTAAAGAAAAACGTGTTTTTTTTCTGGCATCTTAACATCTCATCATGGCGCCGATCACGGCTGCCTCGGTGCTCTCGTGCGCTCTGTTTTGTTTGTTTTTGTGCGTAAATTGTGTGTCCGCGTGCTCTTACACCCGCGAAGAGCTACTGAACATCAGATCAATCACCCCTACGGACTTGTTACCGGTCATCTTAGCGTCAGCTGCGGATTTGGTCCATTCTTTGATCAAAAGAGGGAAACCGCACCGAAGAGGAAAGCGAGCGGGCGCCCTTGTCCGTCTCCGCAGACGGGGATTACGCACGCCTCTACCTGCCATCTTTCTCTCCAACGCCCGCTCACTTGCCAACAAGATGGACGAGCTAGTGTTGCTGATGAGAAGAAACAAAAACTTTTCCTCATCTTGTGTTTTGTGCTTCACGGAGACGTGGCTGAGCGCAAGTGTACCGGACAGTGCGGTTCAACTGGAGGGCTTCCATCTTCTCCGCGCGGACCGAGACGCGGGGCTCTCCGGCAAAAAAAGAGGCGGAGGAGTCTGCTTCTTCATCAACAGCAACTGGTGTACAGACGTGACAGTGATATCCCAACACTTCTCTCCTGCTCTGGAATATCTTTTCATTCACTGTAAGCCCTTTTACTCACCGCGTGAGTTTGTTTCATTCATATTGGTGGCTGTCTACATACCGCCAAGCGCGGACGTGCGTGACGCTCAGCGCACACTTGCAGGCCAGATCTTACATGTGGAACGGTCTTTTCCGGACTCTTGTTATCGTACTTGGTGACTTTAACAAGGGAAATTTGAGCCAGGAATTACCCAAGTATAGGCAGTTTATTAAATGCCCGACCAGAGAGGAGAACACTTTGGATCACTGTTACACTACAATAAGCAAGGCATACCATGCAGTCCCGCGCGCTGCTCTCGGACTATCAGATCATGTGATGGTGCACTTAATCCCTTCATACAGACAGAGAATGAAACTGGCTAAACCTGTTATGAGGACCATTAAGTGTTTCACCGCTGAGGCTGTAGAGGAGCTGCGCGCATGTTTGGAGACGACAGACTGGGAGGCAATTGGAGCGGCCATGGACAATCTGGACGAGTATACGGACACTGTGACCTCATACATTCAGTTCAATGAGGTGCGCATCATTCCAACGCACACCAGGGCTTGTTATAACAACGACAAGCCCTGGTTCACACCCAAGCTCCGACAGCTGCGCAAGAAGGATGCTGCGTGGAGAAGCGGGGACCGGAGTACCTACAGAGAAGCGACAGGGAAGTGGAGAAAGCTAAATCTGTGTACTCTCACCGTCTACAGGAACAGTTCCGCTCCAATGATTCTGCGGCCGTTTGGAGAGGGCTAACGGCCCTTATGAACTATAAGCCCAAAGCCCCCCAGGCCCTGAATGACCAGACTCTCGCTCAGGGCCTCAACATACATTACTGTCGTCATGAACGGCCTTCAGCTCATCAAAGCTCTGCACCCCTTACCATCACCCTCCCCACCAACGCCAGCACTTCATTAAAGGATTTAAAGGACATCACAGGATTCCAAGAACATCACAGGACTTTAAAGGCCCTCTCCATCCGAAAGGAGGATGTACGCCGGCAGTTCTTGAAGCTGAATACGCGGAAGGCCCCTGGGCCGGATGGTGTCTCCCCTCCACTCTCAGACACTGCGCGGATCAGCTGGCTCCTATCTTCACTGACATTTTTAACACCTCTCTGGAGCTATGCCGCGTGCCGTTCTGCTTCAAGACCTCCACCATTGTCCCTTGGATCAATGACTTCCTAACAGACCGAAGACAGCATGTGCGGCTGGGGAAGATTGTCTCGGACAGTCGAACCACGAACACTGGTACTCCTCAGGGCTGTGTACTTTCCTCCTGGCTCTTCTCCCTGTATACAAACTGCTACACCTCCAGTCACCAGTCCGTAAAGCTGCTCAAGTTTGCGGATGACACTACCCTCATCGGGCTCATCACGGATGGCGATGAGTCCGCCTACAAGAGAGAGGTGGACCGGCTGGTGTCCTGGTGCAGCCTCAACAACCTGGAGCTGAACGCCCAGAAACTTCAGGAAAGTCACAGCCCCACCATCCCCCCTCACCCTGATTGACTCTCCCACCCCCGTCTCCATTGTGGACTCCTTCCGTTTCTTGGGCACCACCATCACCCAGGACCTCAAGTGGGAGCCGACCACCAGCTCTCTCATCAAGAAGGCACAGCAGAGGATGTACTTCCTGCGGCAGCTAAGGAAACTTAAGGTGCCGACCGAGATGCTAGTGCAGTTTTACTCAGCCATCATCGAGTCCATCCTCACCTCCTCCATCACCGTGTGGTTCCCCGGCGCCACAGTCCAGGATAAGCATCGACTGCAGCGCATCGTACATGCTGTTGAGAAGGTGATTGGCTGCAAGCTCCCAACCCTCCAGGACCTGTTTTCCTCCAGGACCAGGAGGCGTGTGGGTCGGATCACAGCTGACTCTTCTCACCCTGGAAACAAACTATTCTCCCCTCTCTACGGTCCATCCAGACCCACACCTCCCGCCACCTGAACAGTTTTTTCCCCTCGACCATCAGGCACATGAACAATAATAAGATCTGACAGCTCATTTACAGCTCTTTATATTACCAAATCTGTGTTACATGTGTTTTATGTTGCACGATTGCACCAAGAAAAATTCCTAGTTTGTGAACCCGTTCTCAAACAATGGCAATAAAAACTATTCTGATTCTGATTCTGATTCTGACTAACTAGTTTGGTCACATTGAGGCATTAAGCAGTTCTTTTAAAGGGCAATTGCACTTTTGTTTGGAATTTTGCCTATTGTTCACAATCATTAAGAGAGACAAGAACACACATATTTTTTTTATTTTTTTTTAAAAAGATGATAAAAACCGCTTGGAAGATGCGGCTAATGGCAGTCACTGTTGTAATCTTCAAAACCCTCTAAAACAATTTCAAAACCCTCCGTCAACATTTTATATACACACTGCATGTCTATATATAATGTAGTAACAGACACGTTCATAACAATATGTAATGTGTACAATATTTACCGTATTTAGGTCATTTTAATCATTGCCGGAACTAGTTATTTGGCACATTTATTTCCTTTTCCATAGCAGCGCACTTGGGACTTCTGGCAACGTGTGTCTGACTTCCATAAACAAGACTTGTATGTCTTCTAATCATGGCAGACACGGTTACAAACAGTGAAGACGACTATTTTTGGACAAATGAGGAGTCACAACTTTATCTTTTTGAAGCTGAATATACGGAGGATGAACTACTGCTTCTAGAAGCCAGCACAAAGCAAGGGTGAGACTTTGGGGAGCAGACGGAAGCCAAGAGAGTGAAGTGAAAGTCACTCAAAGCTGCAACATTTGAAGCCATTGTATTTTGACATAAATGGCGGACTTACACAAAAATCTCGGAAAAAACATCCCTGGCCAGCTGGACCAAACAGACAACTGCCCATCGAGTGATTCACATTTTATATTGTTCATGTTGTTACAACTACAGTGCATATGCTGCCTGTGTACACAGAAAACGAAATGTGGGCTAATACTTTACAGACACTGTAATATAATTGTTCGTGTTTTTGAGTTAGTACAGATTGGTGTCCTATCGCAGTGTTGTGCATTACAAACTAAGACGTGTTTCGTGCTGACATAGCAGCTAGCCTATCACTTATCACATCATTGACGGTTTTTGAATGTATTTTTAAAAGCGATTTAGTGGTAGAAATGTTTAGTTGCATTGATCGCCACCTAAAACCAGCCAATTTTTACAAGTTAGAATGCAAAAAATAAAAAAAAACCTTGGTAACACTTTAGTATGGGGAACATATTCTAAGTAACAAAGACTTAATTTAGAGTTATTTGGACACTAGGGGAACATATAAGGGTTAGGGTTAGGGTTACTAATAAGCAATGATTCTGAGGTTATTGAGGGAAGGCTCTTAGTTAATGGCTTACTGGTTGTGTATTAAGGCCATGCAGAATAAGGCATTAATAAGTACTTAATAATGACTAATTAAGCGCCAATATGTTACTAATTTGCATGTTAATAAGCAACTAATTAATGGTGAATATGTTCCCCATACTAAAGTGTTACCAAAACCTTTGTGTATTCTTGTCTTTCAGAATGATTGCGAACAATAGGCAACTTTCCAAAAAAAAGTGCAGTTCCCATTTAATGTGCAGAAAATCAGATGGTTCCAAAAAAAAACAACAACTTGGAATTGGTACCCAAACTCGGCCACCAATACACTCTCTGGCCACCAACAACTTCTGCTGTCCCATTATTAATACTGTATCTGCATACCAGTGTCTTAATTCTCTTTAAGTCTGTTGCATTTCTGCATTCATGTTCAGACTTTGTCTGTGTGCATGTGTGCGTGTGTGCGTGCATGTGTGTGCGTGTAGTTGTTGAACAAACTCCAGATAGATAATACCCCCACAAACCCCAGGCTGTCTGGTCAGTCAGATGAAGAGCTGGTTATTTTTAACATAGGGCTTGGGGGTGGGGGGCGTGTTGGAATATCCGAGGGCTGACTGGCTGTCTGTGAGTTCCCCTTGCCCTCTGTTTTCTTATAGTGTTGTGTTTTTTCCAAATGATATGGAGGGATTTGTTCAGCAGATACTGTAGACCTGGGGTCTTCACCATTTATCCAGCTAGCAAAATGTCACCCAAATAATGAAACCATAGAAATACTGCTCATTAATGGAGAAAATGCATTGAGTGGATGGATAGCTAATTGGGTGATGACACTTGTTTTTTAAACAACAGCACCATAGTTCCAGTCAGGGTGTATGGTAAAATGTGTGACTATTGACTATGTTATTTATATTTGTATTATATTTATATTATTTTTGAATATTACAGTGTCCCAACTTAAGCGTGTTTTGAGATAAGAGGTGTCTCTTGTTAATTGTTATGCATTAAGTTGCAAGCAAAAATTTGAATTACAAGCATCCTCGACATTAGTTGGTGCAGCAAATGTCACAGTGAACCCCGTAAGATCTGCCAAAAACATCTGGTCTTATTTGCTAGCTTTAGCTTATAGCTAGAGATTGACATAACTTCCTTTTCCAACCATGGAATGAAATAAGTGTAGAAAACAGTGTTGAGAAGAAGACGTGAATGATATTCTCTGAATTAAAGAAAGAAATTGTAAAACATTTGAGCGTATCACTGCTAGTCTGCCCCATACTGAAGCTGAATGACTTTGACGCCTGCCCAGAACGTTAGAATATTATCTACATGGTGGACATTTATACATGAAAATATGGAAAAGCTGCTGATGGTGTGTTTGACGTAGAAGCAGCCGGAAGGAGATACCGTAGGACTCTACTCTCCAAGGTAAATACTGTACATTATTATTAGATTACTTCATAAAATATACTGTAGTTTCTTGTATTGTTTTTCATACAATGCTTCTTATCTAAACGTTATTTTTTTCTTTTTAAATGCATGTTCCATGTTAAAATGGTGCTGTTTTGATGGCAAGGCACAAATTAAATAGATTGCAATTAATTTCAATGGGAGACTTTGATTTGAAATACAAGTGTTTGAGTTAAAAGCTCCGTCAAAGTAGCAGTTGAGCGCATTTGTTGAAGTACTACTGTAGTATTTGAAATTGTATTTTCAATGTTTACCGCTAGTGACCCTTACGGTGTCTGCTGAAAAAAAAATCTGTCTCTCGGACAATTGTATCTGAGACATTCAGAGATACAACACAGTGGATAAAAAGAGGCAATGCAAGTATAGTTCATGCACTTAAGGTTGATGACACACTTGTGAGCATTCCAGAAGAACAAGATTAAAACTTTTTTTTTTTTAAAGCGAGCTTGTGGAACATCTCAAAAGCAGATGTTTTTACTCACCTGAGCTCCATTCACAAGTTGTGTTATGGTTTGTGCTCAGATCTGAATGCATTTTTAAAAAATAACCCCTACCTCCAAATTGATCCTCGATTTGATCGGGGTATTGCTGATGGAAGCCCACATCAGCAGGAGTAGTTGCCTAAAAATGTAACATGCAACAATTGATCAGTCACAGAGGCTGAATGGACACATTTATCTCACTGCAAGACCAGAGACAAGGAGGCCCCATTGAAGACATCAACCAGACCATCTCCATCCCATTCATTAATTAATAACATTACATGTGTCCTTTTTTACATTCATACACAGTATATGTCTTCATAGCATTGTATTAACCACATTGTTTTTTTTATCTTACCACATTATCTTTTTTTTTTAAACAAATGTATGTTCATTTCCCAGTAAAAGTCGAATGAAAACAGTTTTTGTCATGTTAAAAACTATGTTTTTCTTTTTCTTTTTTCTTCCCTTAAATCAAACAGCCTCCCGGGGCACAGTCTGAAGTAAATTATGGATCACTGAATAATGTATGAAATGGATGCATTTGTAATGAAACACTATTTCTAAATAAATGGGTTTAAACTGACCAAATTGGTTTTACTATTCACTTTTCATTCATTTTTCTTCAGTGCAGCACCTGAATTTACAACATGTAAGGAAATTGTTTTGTTTTTCTTCTCACAAACATATTGGTTGTGCATGAAAAATATAAAAAGATGATTGCATGATGTCTGCAGATGGAATTTACATTTGTGTTGAATCACACATTTATTGCAAAATAGAATTTATGTCAGAATTTGACAAGCTCTCATCATGAAGTGATGTGTGGATCAGAGCAAAACCAACCCTCGGATTTGCTGCCAGGTCAAATATACAGCAAGATAAAAAGGATGTTCACAAGTAGATGTTCCCAATAGAGAGACAGTAGTGATTTCAGGCTTGTTTTAGCACATTTTGGAACGCCCACTTAGCTCTAAATTTTGGGCGGGCCTGCATCAGCCTGTTGATGTTCCATACAGAAGACTGGAGGAAATGTCATATTGTATAGTATGTGTCTTAGTAGCATTGCTATCCCGAATCATATTATTTTGACACAGAATTTGAAGGGATTATCAAATATGTCTGCCAGATGCATTGTTGCAGGTTGTAACAATACAACTAAAGAAGGGGTCAGCCTGCATACGTTTCCAAATTATTGGAATATAAGAATAGTATGGACTTAGCCAGTCAAAGTGACCCGCACAAAATGGGATGTACCAAATGACAGGAATGGAATTTGCAGCCATCGTATCAAAGACCTTGAAGAAGAAAGGTTTTGGTCGGAGATTGGATGGAAAACATTTTCAAAACTCAAGCCAAATGCGAAAATCAGGAGCACACTGAGAGAGAATTTGTGTAAAAACAGGAATAGAAGAGCGGACCGGCGCTCAAAAACGAGAGAAAAAGAAGATAAAATGCTTTATTTTCTTTTGGTCCTCTTCTACTGATATTTTCTACCCGGTCATGATTAGCATCGGCTTTAGGCCTAAAGCATTACTGTTGAAGTTCACAGTTGGGGGCTAATTAGCCTTCTTCAACTTCTTCGTGGGGAGAATCCAAATGCAAAATTTTCAAATCAGAACTTGAATAGAAGCCATCTTGCAAAGAAGTCATGTTTGTCCAAACTAGAGTAAAATTCAAAAATGCATTATATTTCCAGAATTTTTTACATTTATTTTTGCTCATCATGTTAACCAGCGATAGTAACAAGCTACATGTAGCTAAGCTACGTAGCTTCAAGTAACTTTGCGGTAGCTTAACCACTTTTTTTTAACGAGTAGCTTTTCCTGTCCCTAAGGTACTTTTAGACCCATGTAGCCAGGTAGCTTACATCAAAGCTACATGCTACAAAGAGAGAAAATGGACTGCGAATCCAGACCTCAAAAATATGGAGAAAATACAATTACCTGGATAAATGAGAACATACATACATATGGAGAAAGTCCATGATGATTGGTTGGTGTTTGTATGATTAGTCACAATTGGCAAGGGTTAGGGCAGAGGCAAGATAACATGACGCTGAGGGAGTCGGAGACAGAGGGACGCTTCAAGCTGACTCAAAAAAAGATTAAAAAAATTAAAAAATAAACATACTTGAATATAGCAAAGGAATTATTTAGGAATTCTCATTTCTCCATTGATGAAGATGACGCTCAGGAAATAATGTGTCCATAGCCATATTTAGACAAATGTATGTGTTTAGAAAAAACAATGACCAAAACCTTTTTAGTTATTTACTCTGTAAACCAAAATCATAACTGCTCTCTTCATCTAAGATGTCCAATGCAAATTTAGGAACACACATTAAGGTGAGTTGAGTTCATGAAAAGTTTTACTGCACATAACCATTACCAACTGTTCCCAAACAACACACAAGTCATTGTTTTTTTTGTCAAGATATAGATAAATGCTGTTTTTTTACTATAGGCAGAGAACATGGATAACATTATAGGGGTTGGCCAAAGAAAAGACAAACTAAATAAATACTTACAGTGGGGTGCGTGGACCCCTACAGGTACTTGTAAGGTGTCCCCAGCTAAATGACAGATAGTTAATAGTAATGGACCCTTATTGGGTCCATTTGTACTCTCTCTGTTACATTAACATTGATATTATACATGTGGGCCCATAGATATAAATGCTGCTAATTGTAGCTTTGATGTAGCAAGCTACTTTTGCCATGTAGCTTGTAGTATAGCTTGCTACAATTCTCCGGGGATAGCTTCCCATGTAGCTTAGCTACATTTAATCGAGAGTAACTTGTAGCTTAGCTTACTACATTTACCAAGTAGCTTGTCCATCACAGATGGTAACCATATCTGTTTTGAAGTAGTCATGGACCAGGTTAACATAAACATGCAATTAAGTAATCAAAATAATTATTGTACATACCTTTATTTACACCAGGGGTCCCAAATAGATAGCCTGGCCCCTGAGTCAAAAAGTTTGGGGACCCCGGATCTACACTGTCTATGCGGGTAAATGGGCCCCGGTTCCGTAGATGATGTCACACCAAGAGGGGTCAGGCTATGGAAAGGGGGTGTTCCAAGTAGGGGTGTCCCAATACAACTTTTTGTCTTTCGATGCGATACAGATATTGACGCCTTGAGAGATAGACCGATATTGACCTGATACGATATCAGCCAGAATCATACATACTGTATATTTATTGTTATGTAGTGTGGAATGTTACAAAAGGTTCGATCAAGTGAAATTCCTCGGAGAACAATGGCAGGTATAAAAAACACTAACCTATTTATTATTAACCGTCTGGAATGGACTTACGCTGTCTTTACATCCAAGTAGAGGGATAATTGTTGTTGGGGATATATATAATGGTCACAATAATTGATTCTGATGCAGTAAGTTGAATGATGCAAACACGTTTGTTACTGGATACTTTGTAATAGAGTACTTGGATGCTTTGTATGTGTAAGTAATATGCAAATATAATTATTTGATACTTGTTTGTACTGACAAATTTCATGTTTTAGACTGCAATATTGTTAAAAAATAAGGATACTTATAATGTCTGTCTAGCTTGTGTGCAATTGTGTGCTTAGCTGTTGTGTAGCTGCTATGCTTCCATGTTTACCTTAGATGCAAGCCATTATCCTTTAATACTTTTTTTTATTTTCGATATGAGACTGATATCTTGATATCAATATTGGAATGGGATGCCCCTCTTTCCAAGTACAGTTAGTTATCTACCGATTGCTCAATGACTAATTGCTATTACTGGACGGTGGAACAGGGGTTAGTGCATGTGACTCACAATACGAAGGTCCTGAGTTCAATCCCGAGCTTGGGATCTTTCTGTGTGGAGTTTGCATGTTCTCCCCGTGACTGTGTGGGTTCCCTCCGGGTACACCGGCTTCTTCCCACCTCCAAAGACATGCACCTGGGGATAGGTTGATTGGCAACACTAAATTGGCCCTAGTGTGTGAATGTGATTGTTATGTCTGTCTATCTGTGTTGGCCCTGCGATGATGTGGCGACTTGTCCAGGGTGTACATTGCCTTATGCCCGAATGCAGCTGAGCTCCAGCACACCCCGCGACCTCGAAAGGGTAAAAAATGGATGGATGGATGGATGGAAACCACCGCCGGGCTGGTGTTTTCAGATTGTAAAAATACATAAAGAAAAGTTATTAGTGCAATTCCGGTCATCCAAACACTATGGGTCCTTACATTACTATAAAGTTTGCCCTCAACACGTTTACAAAAGAGATAAAAAAAAATATCCAGATCAGCACAAAAATGTAAAGGGAGTCCTTATTTGCCATTGCCCCTCCCCTCCTCAAAGTTGAAAATGAGTTCAGTGATTTATAACATAATCCTGGGGAAAAACATTCACACATTACGCATCATGTGTTCAATAAAAAATTTTCTTTATGTTTAAAGTTAAAAATTGATTCAGTAATAGCATGTTTCTAGTCAGGTCTTTGCACTACTACTGACCTGAGAGGAGGGCACGCACAACTCTCCTTTAAACAAAGACCCGCCCCTTTAGTGACGTCACGAGCTTGCTTGCAGAGTGTCTGGCGGTGTGGCGAGTGCGGTCCGACTGTGGTTGTGTTGCAGGTCTACTTGTGTTCACGGCGACACGCTCCAGGCGCCTTTCTCGTCTTGACCGTTGTGGAGCGATGGGAATTTGGGAGAAATGGCTCTGAAACACACCGGCCGAGCGCTGCTGGCCCTTCTGGGGCTACTGGCCGTCGCCAATGGTAAGTTTGATCCGAGTACCTCCACGGCTTTTGTCTCGGTGTGTGGTTGAGTCGTGTGAGTGTGTGTCCTCGCCATGGCGCTGAGCACAAGTAGGGGATTTGGCGAACCACATCCAGCTAGGGTTGACCTAAAAAACATCCCTTGCTGATTACAACAACAAATTCGTACGTCTGTTTAGTTGAGTTCGTTGTTGATTGACGGGGGAGTTCTTTAATTGTAATTGGAGCGTGCGGCTAAAACACAACAACAACATAGCCGGGCTATGTTTATGTCGGATTACAAGCTAACCTCGCTAGCTAACAAGTATAAACGTGAAAGAACTGAGCTTCAACGTTGAAACGGTGTTTATCCCACATTAGTGCCATTTATACTAAACAATCCCTCCCCGGGCTTATCTGTGTTATGCGTGCTAACAACACAGTGCAATGATAGCTGCCTCGTTAAACCTGCTCAATGTGCTCACTTACGGTTCCGTCACATGTTTTTGGCTCTAGTTTGAGGAGAAAGGCCCCCCCTCTAAATGGAGGCCTAACCCACTTAAGTGGCTGAAATGTAGTGTTTGGGTGTAAACATTGGCAGCTCCTGCATCGGTAAAAGGAGTGAAAAGGCGGCTCAGTGGCCTCCAGCGGCAATGAATGCTGACATAGGGCGACGACAGCCGCGCATTCACACACCCCTAGACGGGAGTCAGAGTTGAAGTCTGGGTTCATTGTGATGGAAATGTGGCGAGTTGGGGGTGTTTGGAGGCGCAGGCGAGGAGGTTGCTCTGGTCTAGTCTAGCCTTCTGCTTCTGTTTTTAGATGATACCAGCTGCTTACCACAGACCCCAAAATATAGCACACTGCTTGGACTATGTATGGTTCATAATTCAACAAAGTGGTTGTGCAACACCACACTTTAGTCTTCCCAAGCCGTCTTTTCCTTGTTGCAACCTGCCCCCAAACTGATAAAGGTAATAATTAAATCTTATCTACGCCTTAGTATCCTGTTCTCACATAGATTCTTTTAACACAGACTTATCATGCTTTGCCTCTTTGACCAATAAATATTGTTACAATGTTGATACTCTTGTTAAAGTGGTCATATTATGATTGTTTTCTAAATGTAAAACACTTCCTTGTGGTATGGTGGTGCCCTTGTCAACATTTTGCTTAGATTTTGTTCTGCAGACCATCTTCAAGCTGGTTTCTGACTGTCTTCAGAATTTACGTCACATGCTTTCAAAGTCAATCAATCAAACTTTATTTATATAGCCCTAAATCACAAGTATCTCAAAGGGCTGCACAAGCCACAACGGCATCCTCGACTCAGATGCCACATCAGGGCAAGGAATAACTCAACCCAATGGGCTACAATGACAAACCTTGGAGGGGACCGCAGATGTGTGGACCCCCCTGGGCGACCGGTGCAATGGACGTCGCGTGGATCTAGTTAATAGTGTGAGAGTCCAGTCCATAGTGGGGCCAGCCGGAGATCATCTTGAGTGGAGACAAGTCCGCAGCGCAGAGACTTTCACTACGACTGTCTCACCATGTTGTAGTTTTTAGCGCTTCAATATTGAGCCTACTGACAGATATAAGTAAGGACTAAATGCTACTTTTTATTAGAAATGGCAACAGCGGAATATTTTTTGCATGCATGTGCATGTATAAGCCAGTGTGCCCCACAAGAAGAGGATAGAGAAAAAGATGGAACTTATTGTCCACAATATTGGACTACAACTGAATAAAAATGTTGTATGACATAACAAAGGCAAAATATGTCACTAAAGTGTCAAATTCAAACGTCTCGTTTGGAGCAAGTTTGGAAAGAAGGCAATATTTTTTATAGATATCTCCACCATGCCTCCATGGTTTGATTTTAAATTTTCGGGACATATGGGGATCCCAAACACACAAACACAGATGCCAACAGGCCAAAACATTGGTTTTGCATAATAGGGCCCCTTTAAATAATGGCCGAGCGTCAAATAGTAAGGTTAATACATTTGAACATGAGCCCTGCAAGTTGATTGCAATGCTCAGAACGCTGTGTTTTACAGTCTTTTTTTTAAAAAAAGAATTAAAAGTAGGGTCATGTTGACACCAATACGTGCGGATTTGCTTAAATGGGAATGCTTGTGTAAATGCTCTAGAGTCTAGACCAGGGGTCGGCAACCTTTACCACTCAAAGAGCCATTTTGGCAAGTTTCACAAATTAAAGAAAATAATGGGAGCCACAAAAAATTTTTTAAAATTTAAAATGAAAAACACCGCATACAAAGCTTAAATGCTTTGTGGTATGTTAACCAGGGGTCTCAGACACACGCACTTTAATGTGAAAATGTGATGTTAGTGCGGCCCGCAAGTTTTGAATGAATGGCACATGCCAATCCTCTCATTTTTTCCGGGAGACTCCCGAATATCAGGGCGTGATGGCACTGCTTTTGGCGCCCTCTACAGCCTGCCCAAACAGTGTACCTGCTCGACCACATGTAGAATGCAGTTTCAGCTTGCTCACGTAAATGACAGCAAGGCGTACTAGGTCAGCAGCCACACAGCTTACACTGACGGTATAGCCGTGTAAAACAACTTTAACACTGTTATGTTACAAATATGCGCCACACTTTGAACCCACACCAAAAAAGAATGATAAACACATTTCTGGAGAACATCTGCACTGTAACACAACATAAACACAACACAACCAATACCCAGAATCCCATGCAGCCCTAACTCTTCCGCTCAACCAACGCACGGAGGGGGGAAGGGGGGGTTGATGTGTGGGGGGATTTGGTGGTAGCGGGGGTGTATAATCTAGACCGGAAGAGTTAGGGCTGCATGGGATTCTGGGTATTGGTTGTGTTGTGTTTATGTTGTGTTACGGTGGGATGTTCTCCAGAAATGTGTTTTTCATTCTTTTTTGGTGTGGGTTCACAGTGTGGCGCATATTTGTAACATAACAGCGTTAAAGTTGTTTGATACGGCTACCGTCAGTGTAAGCTGTGTGGCTGATGACTAAGTATGCTTTGCTGTCTCCTATGTGTGCAAGTAAAAGCTACATTCAGCATGTGGCCGGGCTGGCACGCTGTTTGTAAATGCTATAGAGAACAATTACTACAGTGCAATCAGGGCACTCCCTTAATTTAGTAATTAGAGTGAAAATAGGATTATATTATCCCTGGGAGTTATCTAGGAGAGGCACTGAGATCCATAAGTCTCCTGGGAAAATCGAGGGGGTCGGTAAGTATGCAGCTGAGCCGCATCAGAGTGGTCAAAGAGCCGCATGCGGCTCCGGAGCCGCGGGTTGCCGACCCCTGGTCTAGACCTACCCCCTCCTCCGCTCTGCTTTAAATGTTATATCGCTGTATGGGGCTGTCTGCGATTGCGGTGTTGGCACGTTTGTGCAATGGCCCTAAGAAAACTACTTTTCAACAGTTTAAACTTTCTCATAAGGCTCAAAAGTGCAATTTTGAAATAAGAATATAATTTCAAGTAAAAGTATCGCGAATCGCAACTCCATCACTGCAAATTGCATTAAGGTATTGTTTCTCTGAGTGCAAAATAACAGTATATATGTAAGCTATTCTTGCGTGACTCTTACTTTTCTAGCAGTCAGACAACAGGTAATGCACAGCAATTTTATTGTGAAGGCTGGAAGTGTGCGCTTAGTTTTTGTTGGGCACTTGATGACAATGATGCGTTCAGAGCGATTTGTAAACAAAAGTACCTGGTTGTCTCTTGAGTTATTCGATATAATGCCTTGTCAATCGATACAATAAATTATAAAAGATATCGATCCATAATTGATTAAAATAGATTATTTTAGCCAGCCCACGTAGTGTGAGGAAATGTTGACTTAGCTGGCATGCAACAGGCAGACATGGATAACGTTTTTTTTGTTTTTTTCTGTGCAGGTAATCCTGTGTAGCTGCTCTTTAAGAGTAAAAAAAAATCTAATACAAAAGGTCGAAAATGAGTATATTAGGACTCCTTGAAGGACAGATAAATAAAGTCTTATTGCCTCCACCAAGCACAAGAGCTACTTCCTGTAACTTTGTGGAGCTGCTTGTGGCAAGGAGGAATTCATTATTATGATTACACTATTTTATAACCACCCATGAGAGTAGGCAGTGTGCCTTTTGTTTAGTGGTTCTCAACGAATAATACCCTTTTATATATCCGTATGTCCTACGTTCACAGCTTTGGGGGACATGGTGGAGGCCAATTTTGATCAACACGTGCACAGAAGCATATAATGACCGTAATGCAAAATAAACAAAAGATTGACTACAAAGTAACCCAGAAAGGCAATCCCTGAAGCATTGTTACTCAAAGACATGTTGCTCAGCCGTGTGCGATAAAGAGAGCAAAGAATTGTCAACATGCGACTGTGTAGCGACAGAAATTACATGCCGTGGTGTAAAATAATCCCTGGTGCTATACAGGGAACAAGATTAAACTTGACCGTCTGGGGGTATACTATACTCTGTCTGTGTAATCATTTTAAATGTAAATTTAAAGCTTTTTTTGCTAGGGAATTTTTTTTTTTAAACCACAAACTTTGTACCTCCTGGTGTAGTTCCACTAAGTGCCTTTATCATATTTCTGATGTGTTAGGTAAAGGGTAATTTTTTCAGCTCAAGACAAATATGTTCCTCACGGACACTCAAACATATACATATATATCATGCTATAAGATTTCAATGTACATAAGATAAGTCATTAACAACATGACACAATTGTATTTATATCAACAAGCACACCTAAAAGACTAGTTTGTCAATAAATGTGCCTGCTTGATCAATAAGAAAAGATAATCACCCTGCCATATTTGAATGATCCAAATCAAAAAGTTTGGTCAGTTAATGGAAGTTATGCTGGAATGATGTCACCTTAGTGATATAAATTTGATTAGGGTAATGTAAAATTGACGGCCATGCGTGAGCGTTGGGGGTCGGGGGATTGTGAGGGTTGTGTGGCCCACACAGACAAGGGTGTGGAATGATTGGTTTGCCCAGCTGCTGGGGTCTTTAGTGAAAGAGGGGCCCACAATTCTGTGTGGAGCAATGGTTTGCACACCCTCTGGAGGATTACACATAATGTCCTGAAACCAGACCAACCAGAAAGTCGTAAGCCAGAGCAGATTCTAGGACAGTGGCAAGCATAGTGTTTTCTTTCTCTCGCAAGAATTTTGTTTGACGATCGACGGTGAGTCACGTCACGTGTTGTGGACTTCATTCAGATTAGCACCGAGTTGTGTGTGTTGCATTCTCCTGTGACACACTCTCCCTTATGTGCAGACAACACTTGCAATGTGATCTAAAGTGCTGTCAGACACACTGCTATAAGGTGGAGCGTGTCCCTTCTGCCCTTCCCCCTTCTCGTACCCGCCCCACTCTCATATCTATATCTTGTATCTTTAGTCAAGATTTTGTAATATGTTTGTTATGCAGGCTGCCACTTGGGAAACACTCCGTCATAAGGTGCTGACAAAAAACCTCTGGACTGTACTGTGCAGGAGGTTGTATTCCTGACTGGGTTTTTATGTTAACAAGCATAACTGCTAAACCAGTTTTCACAAAAGGGGAAGATGAGTGTAAAATGGGTCATGGGAAAAAATATATATATTTATATACGGTGTGTATCCAAGATTATTTTTAGTTACTGTAAAAACTCCACAGATCTACAGAAGACTGAGGGAATGGCTTTAATTCCTTCAATGGTTAGCAGTTGTTGTTTTTTAACAGCAGAAATGTTCCCCAAACCACATACAGTATCTGTTTCCTGCTCCATATTTCTCTATACCAGGGATTCTCAAACTATGGTACGCATAGCACTCGTAAATATGTGGCCTTTATTTAGTGGTATGCCAAAGAATCACTTTATTAAATATTGCAATGATGTGACTCGAGCCGTTATCATAGGTTTATGAGCTTTTAATGGAAGTCGTTACAATCCGACTACTGTAGGTTGTAGTCTATGCCAAAATAAACAACCGAGACACAAACAGAACTTTCTCACTTCATCATTTATATCAATCAATGCACGTCCGTCCTTTGCCAGCCTCCCAGCCAATCAACACACAGAGCACGTGGGGCGGCGTGGCTCGGTTGGTAGAGCGGCCGCGCCAGCAACATGAGGGTTCCAGGTTTGGATCCCGCTTCCGCCGTTCTAGTCACAGCCGTTGTGTCCTTGAGCAAGACACTTTACCCACCTGCTCCCTGTACCACCCTTACTGGTTTAAATGTAGCTTAAAGGGGAACTGCACTTTTTGGGAAATTTTGCCTATTGTTCACAATCATTTTGAGAGACAAGAACCCACTTTTTTTTTAAAATAGGATTTTCGTCTGGCTACTGTCACTGGTAAAGTTACTAAACATGTCAGACCTTAGTAAATCTAAAAGGCGTTGTTACGATTCTCAACTTATTCGTGACAACGCCAGGAACAAAACAATAATTTGTATCAGGGATGCTTTTGAAAGATGGAGACGATTGAAGTCGGAGAAGATTTTTTCATCTGAGGCCAAACTTGCTAATTTCCTCCTTGATAGGTTGGTCAGGCATTTACGTTTTCTTATTACTTGTAGTAAATGGAAAAGGAAATTTCATATGTAAACTATATTGTCCAATACAGTCTATGATCTTGTCTAACGAAGCTAGTATGTTCGTGCAATGAATGCTTTAATGGTGCTCCTAGTGTAATGCTTAGCATGCTCGCCCGGTCAATGACACATCGACATATAGGCTAACGGGGAAATATATGCCCATTAGCCTGTATGTTGATGTGTATTCCAACTGAGAGGCCAAAATATATTTTCAAAAAAATAAAACTTATGTGAATGTGGGTAGTGTCAGTGCCTATTTCGTTCTCAATATGATTCTCAAAAAAGTAAAAGTTGACAGACACAGTGGATGCTCCCCACAATTCTTTGCATTTAAAAATATGATTCGAACATTTTAGCATTATGTTTTTTACAATTACAGTACCGGTAAGTATATATATCCTAAACATTCCTGCCACTTCATTTTACTCACTATGGCATTTTTAAGTCTTATTTGTTTTGGATATAGATCACAATAATATCGTACTGTCGCCTTAATACCATCATATCGTACCGTAAGGTTTTGATATCGTTGCATCCCTAATCGTGATATATATCGTTTAGGGATGTCCCGATACAACTTTTTCACTTCCGATACGATACCGATATTGTAGCCTTGAGTATTGGCCGATACCAATATCAATACGATACGATATAGGCACGAATCATACATATATTTATTCCTTATTTTGTTGTGTGGAATGTTAGAAAAGGCTTGATAACGTGATGTTACTGTTACTGATGTTGTAGTGTTAAAACAGAAAACAATAGTCAGCAAGAGTAGGCATAGGAAAAACTGACCCATTTATTATTAACCAATTGGTTACATAAAGTTTAACCTTCAACATAAGAGTATTACCTCAACAAATCCAATAAAAACAAAATGTTATATTTAAAGTGCAAAATAACCACTAATACCAACATAATTATACAATTGAATAGAATAAATTAAAAATAAATTAGAAGACCCTGAAAAATAACCTAAATAAATCCAATTAAAAAAAAAAAAAAAACGTTTTAAAGTGAAAACAATTCAAGTTCACTTCAGTTATTTTTTTACTGTCAGCATATGTTGGAAACAACTGTGGGCAGGGACAAAAACAACACAATATTGTCCACTGTCCAACTGCTCTAAGTTAAGAGTTCACAGCTCCAGTTTCACTGACTGACTGTGCCCAAAACAATGTAGTAATTACTCTTAGTCATCACTGAAGAATAATGTAAACACAATAAACATATCACTCTAATAACAAGAGCATAAATCAAATAATAATCAGTCAGTGCTGACTACCCTTACTAATCCTCCTCCTCCATCTCCACTTTCTGCAGTCCGAGCATAATGTGGAGATTTTTTTTAGAGAAGATAAGCATTTCGGCATGCTGTGCGGCAATACACTTTTTAACCTCTTCGTGCATCTGGGGTATAGTTTTGTCTACAATGTAGTGGCGGCTAGGAATAATGTAGCGAGGTTCGAGGTGCTCCATTAAGCGTTTAAACCCGACATTACTCACCACCGACGGGCTGGTCATCAAGCACAATAAACTGGGCTATCTTTTCTGTTATGGCCATTGCCTTTTTGCTGTCCCGTGGTAGTTTGTCACGTCTTGCAAAGCTTTCGGCCAGCGTGGGTTGCTGAAGCGAGCCAGAGGTTTGTTGCTTCGCCTTGCTGCTCTCGCGAAAATCCTCATGTTCTTTTGTGTGGTGTTTTTTCAAATGTGCGATGAGGTTGCTTGTATTGAACCTTCCCGGTTCTGTCCCTCCACGGGACACTTGCGCCTAACAAATGTTGCATTTAGCGGCAACGTCTTTGTCCGAGTTTACGTTAAAATACTTCCACACAGCCGACATCACTACACTTTGTTGCGTTGTCGTTGTTGTGATCACGTGGGCTGTGCATGCTGGATCAGAGACGCTCTTCTTCCGCGGCCGGCACCAACGTTAATTAAGGGGCATTGCCGCTACCTACTGTGTTGGAGTGTGATCAAACCAGAGTCACTTATTATAGACGTGCTGCAGCGGTAAATGGACAGCTTATATCGGAGCGCTTATATCGGAGTTTTTAGATTCAGTCCGATAAAATCCGATATTCACTTTTTTGGCTAATATCGGACTGATTTCCGATACCAATATCAGATCGGGACATCCCTAATATCGTTATCACAGGTAAAAGTCTGTGCTGTGTACTGTTCATTATCTTAGACATATGATGTTGTTGTTTTTTTGGATAAACTTACCTCTACAGCTTAATCATGCTGTATGATCATGCTGTATAATCATATCTATATCAAAAGTGTGGATGATGTGCACATTGGATCACACCAAAGGGAAAGTTTGGGATAAGGTGAAAGCTTACTAGCTTCTAAGGTGATTTTCCAAAGGAATTCTTCGAACCGTACTGCCATTGTTGCATCATCCATTTCTACTTAAACTCTCACTACACTAAAAATGAAGTCCTGAAGCTGCATGAACCAGACCATAATACTAATAATAAAATGTAATCAGTACTTACCAGTTGTTTCTGTAATGGCAAGTGAGCGAGTCAGATTCAGGTCAAGTCTGTGGTTGTCTAGTAACCCCCCCCCCCCCCCCCCCCCATAATGACCAGTGTCAATAATGACCTCCGTTGGGCCCGGAGGCACTGAATCTTAATTGGTCCAGCAGACAGGGTACCCTGTGACTGACCCGGCTCCACAATTACTGATCCTACCATACTGCCACCGCAGGACCCACAATTTCTCTCTGAAGCAGCCTCCTTCCTCTCTGTTCCATTAATTCAAATACTGAAAATGGACAATGGCTGCACCCACAAAGATCCCGTAGCAATAAGGAGGACGGCATGGCGAAGTTCGGAGAGTGGCCGTGCCAGCAATCTGAGGGTTACTGGTTCAATCCCCACCTTCTACCATCCAAGTCACGTCCGTTGTGTCCTTGAGGAAGACACTTCACCCTTGCTCCTGATGGGCCTGGTTAACGCCGTGGATGGCAGCTTCCGCCATCAGTGTGTGAATGTGTGTGTGTGAATGGGTGAATGTGGAAATAGTGTCAAAGTGCTTTGAGTTCCTTAAAAAAAAGGTAGAAAAGCGCTATACAAGTACAACCCATTTACCATTTTACCATAAGAGTTCATGTCTGTTGCGCGCAATTTCACACAAGTCTCTTTTGTAGAAATATTCAATCTATCTTTCTAACTGCTATTAGAAAGTAGAGTCAACTTCCGCTTTGAAAATACCTCTTTTTTTAAATCCTGCATCACAGATGTGCCCATGAAAAGCAATGTACGCTTTGTAAATTGAACTAGTTATTTGTGTCTTTGACGTGTATTGGGTGAAATGTTCCAATACTTTCCATGTTTTTGCCCATAGTGTTGTTGCCAGTGTCCGCTGCCATTTATCTCTTCCTGCCGGTCGCGCTGACTCGCACAAGTTTGTTTCCATCCAGAAACACATGAGTGATGACATCACTGACTATACAACTTGTATTATTGAACGTTGAACCCCTACTTGGAACAAACAAGAAATTAATGCCGATTTTGCGTATCTTTTTTAAAGTATAACATGTATTTCATATATATAAATAAAAGACAAGACAATTAGAAAAACAATAAAGTATTGTTGGTACCAGCCCTTCTTTTGGACAGCGTATACTAAAGTAATGTCCACACATATACATTATAAGATGGAATTTGTCACTTCTCTGTGTCTGCGGGATTGTATGTCATAGACGGAGCTTTTGGACAACAACTTAACTTTGTCATGTTGTGGTTTTAAGGTTGAATCTGTATTTTGTAACGTTTTATTCAATCATTCATCCATCCATCCATCTTCTTCCGCTTATCCGAGGTTGGGTCACGGGGGAATCAGCCCGATCAGAGAAGCCCAGACTGCCCTCTCCCCAGCCACTTTGTCCAGCTCCTCCAGGGCGACCCCAAGGTGTTCCCAGGCCAGCCGAGAGACATAGTCCCCGCAACGTTTCCTCTGTCTTTCTCGTGGACTCCTACCGGTCGGACGTGCCCTAAACACCTCCCCAGGGAGTCATCCTGACCAGATGCCTGAACCATCTCACCTGGCTCCTCTCGATGTGGAGGAGTAGCGGCTTTACTTTGAGCTCCTCCCGAATAACAGAGCTTTTCACCCTATTTCTAAGGGAGAGCCCCGCCACCCGACGGAAGAAACTAATTTCGGCCGCTTGTACCCGTGATCTTGTGTTTTCGGTCATAACGCAAAGCTCATGACCATAGGCGAGGATGGGAACGTAGATCAACCGGTAAATTGAGAGCTTTGCCTTTCAGCTCAGCTCCTTCTTGACCATGATGGATCAATGGAGGGTCCACATCACTGCAGACGCCGCACCGATCCGTCTGTCGATATTAAAATCCACTGTTCACTCGTGAACAAGACTCCAAGGTACTTGAACTCCTCCACTTGGGGAAAAATCTCCTCCCTAACCCGGAGATGGCACTTCAACCTTTTCTGGGCGAGAACCAAGGACTCGGACTTAGACGTGCTGATTCTCATCCCAGTTTCTTCACACTCGGCTGTGAACCTATCTAGTGAGAGCTGAAGATCCTGGCCAGATGAAGCCATCATGACCACATCATCTTCAAAAAGCAGAAACCTAAACCTACAGCCACCAAACCAGATCCCCTCAACGCACTGATGTTCGTCATGCTGTGTCTTCAAGTGATGGAAAATAATATACGTGTTCAAGTCGCTAGCAACGACTCATTGGCGGCATGTTCTGCAGATTATTTTCCCGTTTGGTCGGTATCTGACTTTTTTGATTTAAACAAAGAAGTTCATCCTTTCTCTTTTTGAAACCAATTTCTCTTCAGGTTTTTGGTCTAGCTTCCTTTGTGCTTTCTGTCTCTGCAACATTCGGTATGTTTCCATGCACTAAATTAGTCTGAATTCTCAATTTTTTATTTTTATTTTCACACCTACCTGTGAAGTTCCAGTGTCCATGCACACTCTCTGATGTGACTATTGGTCATATGCCGTCTGCTTCCCGTACACTGGGGGGCGCTTATTTCTTTTTAGCACGAATACATTTGTTGCTTTTCCAGTTGACCGATGACGTCACATCCAAACAAGGCATCTTTGCGGCTCCTCACAAGCCAACAGCCCAGTTCTTGTTGTACCTAATGTCCGCCGTAATATTGGCACAAATTGCAATATATTACGTCTCTAATGGCTATGCTGATGTTAAATAGCAAGACAGCATCAAAATATGATCTGAAATTGCGCTACAAAAATTACTCTGCTACCAAGAAGGTCTCGTAATTGCTATGTATGCGGGTTGGAAGCCAAGACGGGTGGGAGAGAGTTGTTTTGAAGGAATTTTCGGACGGAAAATTGAAAGAAAACTTTCGAATATCTTGAAGTTCATTCAATAAATTCTGTGGATTCATGGAAGGAGTTTTGAGTCCGAAAGAAAAAGTACAGTTTGTGCCCCAGTACCACTTCAAATGTGGGTTGCTATTGTTTCGTACAAGCTTGCCAGTTGTTTGGAGTTATTGCTCATCAGTGTGGAGTGCACAAATGCAGCGTGAAGAGGTTTATTTATGCTTTTTTCTTTACCTTGTAATATACCAACTTGCTTCATTCTCTTCCATGATCTCACTTGTATTTGTTCTTTTTTTTTTCCCATCGATGCACTTCAAAATGTTCCATTCTTTTCATTTGTGAAGCAAATTTACAGTCTCTTTCTTCATTACAGTTGTTACCTGTGTTTTGATTGAATGGAATCTGCTTCCAGGTTATATACCGTGCGTTTAGACTGGTGTATGTGCAGTACAAAGGGTCCTCTCTGGAATCCTCACCCAATTGAAAGATCTAATCTACGTATATAATCTAGGTGTGTTAGACCGACTTTTTAAAAACCAAACACGATCAGATTAGCGAAGAGCGGGTCAGACTTGATCCTGAAAAAGCAGACATGCTAATTTTTTGGAAGAAAAATTGTTGATTGATGACTGTGGTGTTCTTAGTGTCATAGTGTGTGTAGTTAGTATGTTCCAATAGCAGCAGTTTTGTGCCCAAGGTACTGATTTTATTTAACACTATATTATTATTTATACACCTATAGTGATCACAGAGACAGGTTGTTTTTGTGTTATTGTATATATTTGTTTTTCTGAAAAATCCCACATAATATACTTTGGGTAACAACAGTCAATATGTATTTTTTAAATTTTTTTAGGGGGGTAACAGTCAATATTATTTTTTTATTTTATTTTATTTTTTTCTTATAAAATAAAAGTGAGCTTTTGTTAAACCAAATATTGTCTTTTTTTCCATATACAGCAACCTATCTGGATTCAATAAGAGAATCGATAAGGAATCTGTTCGATAAGAGGATTCGATAATGGGCTCGAACTCGATAATTTCTAATCAAACATCATCCCTACATAGCACCAAACGAAGTACACATGTATTCAATAGTGTGGTTCTAATTTACTCTGCCTTTGAATCCCACTGCATGATTCTGGTGAGATCAGGTACTTCACTAGTGTGGTGAAATAAGATAAATCAAAATTCAGTTCTCCAACTACAATTATAAACCTTGTTTGAATATGAATGAATGAATTAATGAATATTTCTATGGTGGTGTTGATAGTAGTAGTATTACTGCGGCTACAGTCCCTCAGACTTCCCTTTTTAGAAGGAGATCAGTAATTTGAGCCCAGGATGCAGACAAAGGTAATGACTTTCCTCCTTCCCGGAGCATTGATTCGGACACTGTTGTGCATGCTGTGTGTTGTGTGTTGCACACCCGCTCTGTCTGGTGGCGGCTGTTTGTCTTGATCAACTCTGTCTGCTATCTGTAGATATCTAATTTCAGCCAGTGCCTTTGGGTAATAGTGCTGTGCTCCTCATACGTATGCCTAAAGTGTCTGTTGGAAGTTGTGGGATTTTTTTTGTAACCTGCACCAAGGAAGCTTAAGAGTTTTACCATTCTTGACAGAACGACTCTGCACAGCTAATTTTTAAACAACACACAAATTAAATCATACACTCGCGCATAATGAGGTGAATTGTTCAGAATTTAACAATACTGCGGTGTGTTGTTGCGGCAATACTAATTTGGGCAACATTGTTTTATTAATCCCTTCCTCACTACGACTGTCATTTCCTGCCTCAGCATGCACGGAATGATAGGAACTTGACACACAAACTCAATCAGCCCAATGTGCTCTCCCTCTTTTCAACTTCACTGTTCCCTTTTTCCTGTTACCTGCCCCCCCTTCCCCCAGTAAGTCAAAGTCTAGACTGGGTTTTAATGACGCTCACAGCTGCTCCCTTGGGCGGACCCCAATCGCAGCTGGGGGCCCTATAAGTCCAGCTCATGACTCCCCCTCCCCTTTTGTATTGCCCGTCCCAGCCCCCGCCCTGTCTGGTCCTCAAATGTTGGGGTTTTTACTGTTGACCCTGGCAGTCCACTGTGCGCCACCCACCCCCCCTTCTCTATCTCACGCCCCCTTCTCCTGCTCGGCTCTTTGTTCACTCAGGCCCGCTCCAATCCCTCCTCATGTCATCTTAATCTCTGCACAAAGCACCAGTGTAAAGACCAACAATTATGTGCATACAAGAGCAGAGTTCATGCAAAATAACAGTGACACACATCAGGCCTCTACTTCGTTCTGCGTTAAGTTATTCCATCAAGTACAGCTTTCGTTTCATCATTCCTTCAAATTCTGTAAGCAAACATGGTGTTTGGTCAAATGCAAGTGAGCATTGCTTAATTGTATGTTTTAAACAGGTTTTTGTAAAAGATGCTACCACCAAACAAACTTTTGGTTGACCACAATCCATCACAGAAGGATCTAGAGCGGTTATGTGGTAATGTGTTTTCAGCTATGTTTCCTTTCTAAGTCTCTGCATGTCTGTGTTCATACATCGTCTCAAACCACAGTGCTGTCCCTTTTTATCCTATTCGGAACAATTTGCATTGTTAATGTTGAAGTGAGTTTTGGCCTTTCTCAACATTTTTGTTTGTATAGGGCCTAATTTACATTACGTCTGCAGGCAAATGCTTTTTTGGCAAACCGTAGTCAATTTAAACATGATTGCCAACATTCCAGCCTTTTCCCGTTCGCCTACTAGATAGAACAACACATACACACGCGATTGCCAAATAAATATTACTGCAACCCTGCTCTGAGTCCTCCTTTCCAGTAATCAAGCATAGATTAGTCATATCAGCATACATGACACTTGCATAAAAAGAACGCTCCCACACAGGATGGGGCCTCAGTAGTATGGAAACAGTTCATATGATTTAGTTTGTTTTGCAAACTTGCATCATCTCCATGCATGTGCAATTAATGCAAGAGTTATCGATATGTTGCACAAGTAATTGAGCAAAGTCTCAATGTAGGTAAAAAAAGAGCAAAGGGGAAAATCTACTCTTTTTTTTTTTTTAACCCTCACTTGTAGAAGGGAATTTGTGTGAGCATCTCTGGTCAAAAAGACCCTCTGGATAAGACTGGAGATTAGTAGAAGCTTGCCACGCTTAAATCTTTTCTTGCTTTGTGTCAGACATTTGTTAGTCCTTGAACTGACTGACACATGTCTCTGGCAAATAATAAAGATAAGTATCCCTCTCTTCTTGGTTTTTTGTTTCTTTCAAAAAGTGTTCAGTTTGATTGAAGGATGATTTTGGCCTGTGACTTCAATGTTGTAGCAGGGACTTGTTTCAGTTCCTGCGGGATTTATTCCAAACACCCTGTCTTGTCCTTATCTGCTCTGTGTTTAGCTCTTTAAAGCCTTGGTAGACTCGTATCATCTTAGAGCTGAGCGGACCCAATAGAGAATTCTTGAGATCCAGTTGCTCAACCACCCCTGGTATTAGTTAACCTGTGAGGACCCTTTGTCTCTGATCTCAATTAAAGGGGCTGTTTGCAAAGGTTATGTTGCTGCCTTGAGGGCGCTTATTTTTAAGTGGGCTGCAAGCATTAGGTCCTTTTATCTTAATTTTTTGGTTTAAAAATGTAATTTTGACCCAGTAACATACATCACCTTTAAATGCCCAGAGGAGGAAACTGCAATATTTGCCATTATTATTGATCTTCCAGACAACCATACTACCCTTTTTTGATTTATAATTTCTGTAAAACACAGGTCAATTTGTGTGTCTTAAGGTGTAGTATGTTGTAAAACGTGTGTGACTTAATGATCAAGTAAGAAAAAGTAGGCTGCAGTACACAAAGGCTGAATCTAATGGCGGTCTCGTCAAAATAAAACATAAATAGTGTTATCTGTCTGACAGTTTGTGTCCGTGTGGTCTAAAGACCGGGGTGAGAAATTAATCTAAATACTGCTTGTTTGGGTGTTTGGCAAGTGCTCTTTTCTCTTGTTGGATTTCAGTTGGTCTCTCCCACCAGGCACGTCAGTCTCCACTCTGACTCTTTGGGTCCATCCGCAATGAAGGCTCTAATTTCAATGCTTGTCTGGGCGCTGCTACTTAAGTCCTGCTTTATGTCTGACATCACAACATTTCTACAGCTGAATGAAAGTCTTTACATCCACTTTTGAATGTGACCATATTGCTACTCCAGCATCTGTAGTATAATTTGAAAAAAACCCAATGGTGATAATAATATTATCATTTATGTTATTATTATTATTGTTGTTGTTATTATACTCACACTTAATCGTTTTCTACTGTAGCGAACCTTGGTGCTGGTATTGAACTGGACTTGACCCGGCGTTTGCCACAAACAAGTGACTGATTTACCAGGGGAGCCGTGTCATTAAATCACAAGGTTGCGACTCTGATCGGGAAATCACAAATGGAGATCATCTTGTGCTGTGCAAAAAAAATCCTAGTGTTTAATTATTTATTTTTTTCGGTCCAATGTCCATACGAAAAGCTTTTGAGTTTCCTGGGGTGCAGTTTACACCAGAGCTTTTATTTGAAAGATTCTTGATTTTATGTCAACATTTGGCCAACTACCTGCCAATCATTAATTTAAAAAAACGCATGCAGCTTTTATTGTGTGTAATATTCAATTAAACAGTAAATGTTATGTACAGTACCACTGCGCATCACAGTAACAGATGGCAATACAATATTAAGGACTGTGCAAACAAAGTTGACTGTAAGAAATACTCCATGTTTTTTACTACCGGTACATTGTTTGATGGACATAATGGGTGATGCAAAATATTTTCTGACAATTGCAGAGTTGTTTGGCAAAAATATTGATAACTAATGTAAAATCTGCTCTGGCTCATGTTGACAACATACAACTAGGGAGATGAACTAGTAATGTAGAAATGGAGATAACATGGGTATTTACTTGAGGTAACGCCTCCCTTGTTTCATTGTGCTAACGGATTCCACTCAGCCAAGCAAGCTTTTGGAGTCAGGTGACAACCAAAAAACCTCCGGCTCGTTAGCACCTCTGTGACGCCTTAATAATAGAAAACAAAAGTTCTGAGAACTTACTCTGAACTAACTCTGGAACAGCCACAGTGGAATTACTTAAATTGACCATTTGTTCTTCAGCTTGTTTGCTTGGGACATTGTTTTTTGTGGAAGGAGGTGACTGTTGGTAATTACTTGTAAAATGATCGCAATGAGTGGGAATTGATTGTACTCCAGCTGCAAAAAAAATCTGCGGTGTGAACCACTGCTCTGCCAATAGCTCCTATTAGCATTAAAACTCTAAATTAAAAAAACTCCTTCAAGACTTGGCTGTTCTGCAGTGCTGGACTTTTCCTGCTAGAGGATTATGGATAGAAAATCAATGTTGTCAATAATGAAAGATGATTTTATTTAATAAGGGTACATTTTACATAAAAAGTAACTAATTCTGCACATTTCTGACTTGTGTCATGATGGCGTGCCTTAAAGTTAAAATGTGATTTATTAAGTCAATGTTTTGTTTACTCAGTTTACTCAATTATTTTTCTTTTTCTTTTTTATTTAACAGCTCTGCGTTGTAACTGCACAACATGTGAGAAGACAGGCTATGAGTGTGAGACAGATGGCGCCTGCATGGCCTCCACGTACACCATTCAGGGGAAGGAGCAACATGTACGCATCTGCATCAAACGGGATAACTTGGTTCCGCCCGGGCAACCTTTCTACTGTCTGAGCGCTGAGGGTCTACTCAACACTCATTGCTGCTATGTGGATTACTGCAACAGTATAGACCTGAAAGTTCCTGGTTAGGCTCCTCCCATCTCATTTAGCATCACCACTTATATTCACACTTTGAGAATGTTCACATGAAAACATTTACATCGATGCCTTTGTCTCTTCCCAGTTCCCACAAAGGAGGACCTTTCAGGCTTGGGCAGCTCTTGGGGCCCGGTGGAGCTAGTGGCAGTCATTGCGGGGCCCGTCTTTCTGCTCTGTGTGCTGTTGATGGTTGGCGTTTTCCTGTTCCAGTATCATCAGAGGGCCTACAGTCACAGGCAGAGGCTGGAGGTAGAGGACCCATCCTGTGACCATCTGTACTTGGCCAAGGACAAGACCCTGCAGGACCTCATCTATGACATGTCTACCTCCGGATCAGGCTCTGGTAATAACTCATGATAAATGTGATTTATTGTTGTTTTAGGTGAGGGGCCATATTTGAATTCTACAAGTGGGTTTTATTTCAGCCTTAAGAGTTGCTTTCCACATGGGAGGCATATTTTCTGTTTGTCCAAAGACACTTCATCACATCTGGCATGAACACCCACTTAGCCTCCAAGGATGTACTGATTTTGAAAATGTAGGTGGTCACTGTGACCTCACAGAACATAGATCAGTGAAGTCTTATCACAACTGTAAACACTTGCAATGATTTGTGATAGTCACAAGGGATTTTACAAGTCTGGGAAACATTTGCGTGGTAGCAATTATTTTATCTGCGTTCCACTGAGCACTAACGGTGGAAATAGTTTGTGGTTTGGAGAGTAATCCGCCCGGAATGTGTGCAAACATGTGTGTGATGGGAACACACCAGCATGCCCGATGAGGTCATGTTACCTTATAGCCTCTTTCTAACCGGATTTACTCTTACTAGATGTTGCAGTTTAGAAAACAACAATATTCTTACATTTGTCTTCTGCTGCCCCTTACAGGTCTGCCCCTGTTTGTGCAGCGCACTGTGGCCAGGACTATTGTGCTGCAGGAAATTATAGGAAAGGGTCGTTTTGGAGAGGTTTGGAGAGGCAAGTGGCGTGGAGGGGACGTGGCGGTGAAGATCTTCTCATCCAGAGAGGAACGCTCGTGGTTCAGAGAAGCTGAGATCTATCAGACAATAATGCTGCGCCATGAAAACATCCTGGGATTCATTGCAGCAGACAATAAAGGTAAGGTTAGGAAGAGCAACAACTAAAAGCAGTCGGAGTCCGGTACGAAAATTTGACCGGATTTACACAAGATCTTTTGAATTTCTCACAACTTTAAAAAGTCTATGTATGACAACTTGCCAAAGTAACCAAGTACAGTATGTCGGTGAAGAAAAAAAGTATGCAGATTCACCTTGTACACAACTTGAGACGTATGCATTGTTTTATTAAAAGAAACCTACTATAATGCCACATTAGTATCCAATATAGTTTTGAAAGCACTTGAAATAAGCAGGATTGACCACTTTAACATAAAACAAGAGGAGGTTATTTGCCTCACTAATGTTGTATAAAGGAGACTAGCAACTATTCATTAGCAATTATTAACCAGTCCGTCTCCAATAGTTACCAGGTGAGTTGTGTAAAATAATAGTGCTTTCAAACAATAACATCGAAGTAATCACACTTTGGCATTTTGGTTAATCACACTAATTGTGGTTAGAGTGTCCGCCCTGAGACTGGAAGGCCGTGAGTTCAAACCCCGGCTGAGTCATACCAAAGACTATAAAAATGGGACCCATTGTCTCCCTGCTTGTCACTCAGCATCAAGGGTTGGGAATCGGGGGTTACATCACCAAATGATTCCCGAGCGCGGCCACCGCTGCTGCTCACTGCTCCCCTCACCTCCCAGGTGGTGAACATGGGGATGGGTCAAATGCAGAGGATAATTTCACCACACCAAGTGTGTGTGTGTGACTATCATTGGGACTTTAACTTTAACTTGAACTTACTTGCATTCATAATTTAAAAAGACCCCAATGTTTTGATACTAATGCAATTTTACTGTCAGAATGTCACACAGAAACATTTTCAAAATGTTTTATTAGTATGCATGTCATGTATTTATTTATTTTTGGTTTTAAACCGTAGAAAATTGATGCATGGTTGGATCTACGTTCATATATGAATCAGGCATGTGAAAAGTTCGCAAAAACGCGTATATCCGCATTTTTAAACATTAATTTTCGCGTCAAAATATCCCTTCCACTGTTTTTTAATGAAATATAAAAAAATATGATCCAAACAAAATGGGTCGAACGCTTGCCTCAGTCGTAGGTAATTACTGTTTCTCCTGCTGTAATGATCAGAGACCACAAAACAAACTCGCTAGGTAGCATAGTTAGCATTATCTAGTTAGCTTACTTGTTGTCGCCTGCGTTCTCTCTCCGAGCTACAACGTTGGCGGCTGCTAAACATTTTTGGATGATTACAGTCCGATCACTATTAGTTGTGAACCATTTTAAGTTGTAGAGCATTTATTAGTAGCCAGCAAGAAGGTATATTTTTGACGTGACGGATGTAAACAGAGGTCACAACATTGGGAGTATATTACCCGAAGGGGGGTGGCTACAGGATAGAGTTGCCAAATGGGAAACGTTTTCTGAGTACTTTGCATGTATGTTATAGAATTTTACATTACATATTCAATGACAATAATGTTAGTAAATTATCTACTAAAAAGAATAACAAATTATGTGGCACATTACATTGGACATGCAAGTGTCAGAAAGATGAGGTTGGTAGATGAGAATAAATGTAAAGGTAAAATAAAGTGTAGAAATGCACCCGATTGCAGGAAATGTAGTCTGGATTTTCAAAATGTTCTTTCAGGATTTGTTTGGCAGCATTTTGTGCCGATTTTCCCCTTTTACTTCAGTATCCTCTTTTTTTCTTAGAGGGTGCTCACATACCTGATAATTAATGCAATAATTAATTAATTAATTGGCATTCATTAATTAATGCTAAGGTCTAACACCTGGTCAAAAAATATATTGCCATTACCAGTTGTGGCTTTAGGCAACCTCTTGATCTTTTTGTAAACAGGATGACTTTGAAAGCTTGTGTGTGGGAAAAATCTAGAAGTATTGTCCTATCTCTGCATGCGCTTATAATTGTTGAACTAAAAAAAAATCATACGTGTTCCATTTGGCCTACTGTTTTACTATCAACTCGTCAGCACTATAAACGCTGACTCAGCAGTTTGCTCCTTACCGCTATTTCCACATTTTTACTGTAACTGCTGTGTTGTGAAATATACTTCTTACAAATGACGAAGGGGGTCACAGAGAGTTAAATGTTCCTTTCCACATTCCCATGCACTCTAGAAAGAAAAGTAGCTGGTAAAAAATGGCCTCACTGATTATTACCTGCTTCCAATTTATGCCTATGTTACACGCGCAGCATTTACAGTATTTGTGTTATTGTTGTGTTTTCCTTCAGACAACGGCACATGGACACAGCTGTGGCTGGTGTCGGACTACCACGAGCACGGCTCACTTTTTGACTACCTGAACCGCTACTCGGTCACCATCGAGGGCATGATCAAGCTGGCACTGTCGGCTGCCAGTGGACTGGCACATCTGCACATGGAGATCCTCGGCACTCAGGGTGAGACAAACTCTTATCGGCGTGTGAACGTTATCTAAGATGCTGAGCTCCAGGCACAGACTTTAAAGGTGTGCTGTGTGCTTGCCCGCAGGTAAGCCTGGCATCGCTCACCGTGACCTCAAGTCTAAAAATATCCTGGTCAAGAAAAACGGCATGTGCGCCATCGCGGACCTTGGTCTGGCTGTACGGCATGAGTCTATCACAGACACGATCGATATTGCTCCTAACCAACGTGTGGGCACCAAGAGGTAAAAATTTCCACACTCTAATGCTCGCAGTCAAGTAGGTATGGGTGATATGGCCTAAAACCTATGTCCGAATATATATTGCAGTCTCCTGTGATAACAATGTATATCACAGTATATTATTTGGTGTATAAATGATAATTTAATTATTTTAAAATTGGTTGAAATTTAGCTGCTGACGTATGCAGTAACCTATTATGTCATTTCCGGTTGTATTATTTTCTTAAAACTATTATTAATCTACTTGCTAATTTACTGTTAATATCTGGTTACTTTCTGATGTAACATGGTCTTACCTACACTTATGTTAAAATGTAATAAGCACTTATTCATCTGTTGTTTGGATGCTTTACATTAGTTTTGGGCGATACTACAAATGTGGGTATCGATGAAATACCAAATAGTTACAGGGGCAGTATTGGTCATATCAATGCTGATACGGATACTTTGAATTTTTAAGATCCATTAAATATTGAATTTTTGATCACAATTATAATCAGACAAAAACACAGGATGGCGGTGTAACAATTACAATTGATAATTACAATTATTTCCTACTATTAGCTCTAATTTTCAATTCTTAAAACCCTCCTCTGTCAAGTAACTTATTTCCTCGTCCTCCAGTGATGGGACTAGTCAGAAACATAGTTTATTTTCCGCAATGGAGGCAAGGATTGCTGATCTAGAAGTGACTTTGCACTGTAGAGCGACGTTAGCCGATAGCTTGCTAGTGAGAATGCTACAATGCGTTGAGGGCGCATTCCTTCTCTTGTTGCTGTCAAATTCGCGGGACACAGCTGGAATGTGTCACCGGCATGCCTTATGTAGTGATAGTATTAAAAGCTCTATCGAAAGCTCTCCTACAAAATGTATATTGTATATTGTCTGTATCGTGCAACGCTCATGTCAAGTGTCTTTTTCTTTTTTTAGATTAATTTTCATTCAATAGGACCTGTCGTCCATATAAGTGGACATCCCATTTTTGGTTTAGTAGACCACAATACAACATTTTTCTCTACAGGACCTTGGTTTTCACTTACGAGGACATCATACTGCCAATTAGTGGGGGAGGAAGATTATACCACATCCCATCTTAGAGTCAAGATGGCTGAAAACACATCCAAAAGTTCAGGGCAACTTTGAACTCGTTTTTGTTTTTATACTCATTGTGTTCCAAAGAGCCTAAAAAGAGCCAAGATAAATTAAAAATGCATGTGATACTGTACAGGGGTTCGGATCTTAGGAGGCTACAATCGCAAAATGTGGTGTGTCCTTACAGATACATGGCTCCTGAAGTGTTGGACGAAACCATCAACATGAAGCACTTTGACTCCTTCAAGTGCGCCGACATCTACGCACTGGGCCTGGTGTACTGGGAGATAGCACGTCGCTGCAATGCAGGAGGCAAGTACCTTTTAAACAAGCTTCCAGAAATTTCTCACATCACAAGCTCCTAATTCACCACTTTCCTGTTTGGCTGCAGGTATCCACGAGGAGTACCAACTGCCCTACTACGACCTGGTGCCCTCTGACCCCTCCATAGAGGAGATGAGGAAGGTGGTTTGTGACCAGAAGCTGCGGCCCAATGTACCCAACTGGTGGCAGAGCTACGAGGTAAAGAAGTACAGCTCGTTCATTCCTCTATTTTTAGATTCATGTTGCACACTGCGTGTGATTTACTAAGGTTTACTAAAGTCCAAACACCACGCATTAACCAGGGTTTACTATTAGTGGGCGTGTTGCATTCGATTTACTTAGACTGCGTGTGCAATTGTAAAGTGGTGCAGATTACTTTATTTAAATGAGGAATTTGCGTGCATACGGGGTATCACCATGGAAACTCTCATTTACTACATGTTCATGTTATCATGCTTTTAACCTTTGCTATGTTTTCAAACATGCAGGGGACATATACCACTTTTTATGGGCATTTTAGAAGCAGTTATGCAGTGCATCTACATTGAAACTAGGGTTGGACGGTATACCGGTACTAATAAAGTACCGCACTACTAATTAATTGAAATCGGGACTATACTTACTACCTCTGAAAAATACTGGTACCGTTCTTTCATCCGAATGCCGCTGTGCGGCGGTGACCACAGAGCCGTGGCATATGATGTTGAGTGTGTCAAAACGCACACACAAAGCAATAAGATCTTGGAGTGGAACAATGGCAAAAATTGTCATTTATACTGGTTATTAAAGAGGGTGCGTGAAGCGCAATATGGAGGTATTTGGGCTTCAAAACTAACAATAAAGTTGACGCTTAAAACAAGGAGGCGCCGTGCTGCAAGCTCTGCTTTAAAACATGCCTTGCCAAACGTGGCGATTAGTATTACCACCTCGGCTTCAAACTTAGGAAAACATTTAAATAATAAGCATTCAGATATGCACAAGGAGTTATAAAGAGTGACAAGTAATAATGTTGTTGTTACACCTTTCCAGCTGTTCGGCTCCCATGCAGATTATAGTCGAGAAGCACAGGGCAGATGTTCCTTCTTGGGTAAATTTTTTTTGTTGGAGGTAACACCCTTCACTTTACCCTGCAATCGGTCTGTTAAAATCCGCTTTCAGGTCAGAATTACGAGGCCGCCGATTCATGACAATCTGGTTGCTTTATTAATAGTTTTGCAGGATGTTCGTTTGTGTCTACTGCACAGTGCACAAGCTACCTCTTTCTCTCTTTACTCACTCACTGACGTCACTCAGCCAACACGTTGCCATTCTCGCAAACACATACTGCACGCCACTCTCATAAGTTAACTAACTCCCCTGTTGTGCACATGTAGATACATAACTTGTAGATACGTAGCAGTGGCGTGCGGTGAGGTTAATGTCTGGTGAGGCACGACTGCATCATCACAGTCAGATTTACAAACATATGAACCTGCAGTGCAGGTGTACCTAATGTTGTGTCCCTGCGGTCGTTCGCGGCTCCTGCAGCGCGAGCATTGTTGTTTTTGCACTTTTTGGCTTTTTGTTAAGTGACTTTTTTTGGGTGGATTCGGTCTTGCACGTGGAGGGTTTGGGTGTGGGCTTTGGTTGGTGTGGCCGCGGCGCTCCTGTCGGGCGGTGCATTCTGCGGCGGAGGTGCATGGCACCAGGAGGAGGGGTTATGAGACGAGCCTCATACAGTGTGTCTTCGCAGCAGAGTTTTATGAATGCTCAGCACTAAAAATATGTTACACACATACAGTTGTTGACAAAATACACTGTACATTATATACCTCAGCTAACTAAACTATGGAAATGTATAATATAATTCATATAGCAATACGGTCTCACTGCACAGCAGGCCAGCAGTTAGCCGAGTCATTGCGCACAATCCGTGTTGAGGCGCAACGCAGTGACGTGCCTCAACTGGCTGCTGATCACCGCACCGTCTCTTCTCAGTATTTGAACGGCAAATGTGAAAATAAAAATAAAAATAATCTAAAACTGGTGAAGTTAAATGGAAAATAACTTTAGTATAATCACTGGATACATATAACAATTTAATTATTTTTTTTTTCTTTTTCTTTTCTTTCCATGATGGCAGGTGAGGCCGTGCCTCCCCTGCCTCTAGTGACGGCACGCCACTGATACGTAGACGCGCACATACCTGCTTGGCTTGATGCCAAATATTAGCAGAGTTAAAACTAACAACTAATGCAAGTGACATGACTAAAATTTGTAACAGATTCCTACAATTTGTTTTTTATCTTTAACAATTAGTGTTTTACCTGTAAAATGGCTTCTCTGTGTACTTGTATCCATAGTTTTGCTTTTAGTACTTACTAATAATTGTATTTTTCTTTAAGCACAGACCAAGAGTGGCAACCATAAATCATGAAGCATTTAATATGATGTCAATAAAGCTTTTTATTCTATTCTAACCTAATCCTTGATTATGGCAGACTATATGTAATATGGAATATAGTAAATGGTTCTTTGAGTACAACAAGAAAATCCCAATGCCTGTTAATTTATATTTTAGCCTTCTAAAGTTGTTTTTTGAGTGCAATAGGAAACATATGTTTAATATATTGTAAGATTTTCTGTTCAAATAAAGCCAATATTGACGTTTTTCGTAGTTCCCTTTATTTGGAAAAGTATCGATATACATTTTGGTACCGGGACCAAATTATTGGTATCGGGACAACCCTAATCGAAACCTACTTTTTTCCTCTTCTTTCTTTTTTTAACTGCTTAAGGTGCATGAAAGGGAAGCTGCACTTACTCCGCTCAGAACGCAAAAATGCACACTTAAAAAGGGAACTCTCCTTTTTTGAAATGTTGCCTATTCACAATCATCATGAGAGACAAGAACACATTTTTTTGTTTGTTTTTTAGGATTTTAAAGATGATAAAAACTATTTGGAAGATGCGGCTAAGTTGTAGCCTTCAAAGCCCTCTAAAACAACTACAAAACCCTCCAACAAAGTTGTATATACACACTGCAATTATATATATATAATGTATTAACAGACACATTCATAACAATATGTAATATCTACAATATTTACCGTAATTTGATCATTTTAATTAAGGCTGGGACTGATTTTTTCAGCGCATTGATTTGTGATATTTGTAATGGTGATGTTGATGCTTGTGATGTTGATGATGGTGATATTTGTAATAGTGATGTTGATGATGATTGTGATGTTGATGATGGTGATGGTGATGTTGATGATTGTGATGTTAATGATTGTGATGATGATGATTGTGATGATGGTGATGGTGATGTTGATGATGTTGATAATGGTGATGTTGATTGTGATGATGGTGATGTTGATTGTGATTGTGGTG